>NC_034410.1:32182095-32268851 GCF_002078875.1 Numida meleagris | reverse complement strand
TTTCTTTCTTTCTTTCTTTCTTTCTTTCTTTCTTTCTTTCTTTCTTTCTCTCTCTCTCTCTCTCTCTCTCTCTCTCTCTCTCTCTCTCTCTCTCTCTCTTTCTCTCTTTTTCTCTCTTTCTTTCATTTCTTACTTTAAATCCAAGCAGTGGAGCTGAGCCTTGGAAGCAGTAATTTCTTTGAATCTTAATGCAGTCTGTCTTCTTAATGAGCCTCCTGCACTGCCCTGAAAACAGCCCTTTACAAATAAACATGCTGGAAGTGATTTAGCCACAATGTCCAGACTGTGTAAACATCTAATTATTACAATAAAATTGTCAATAAATATACATTACTGCTCCCTTTTCAAACGTTGGCCAACTTTTTTCCTTGCTTGATAAAAAGGTATAAATTGTACTTTTGTGCCGTGCTGGGTTCTGTTTCCATTACGCGCTTGCCGCTCTCCAGACAAAAGGACGCAGCCTAATGCCCGGGTTATTCCTGGATGGTGATAACTCCTACAGTAGTTTATTAACGTAAAGTGCAGTGTTTCCTTTCACAGTAAAATGGACTCGGAGCTGATGTTTAGTCACAGCATCTTTTATTTTTCCCCCCAAATAAAAAAGCTCTAAAACCTGTTATTTTACCTGCTGTAACTGCAGGGTAGGCGAGCGATTAAAACCCGCTTGTTAGAGGGAGGAACGGACATAATGCTGCATTAGGGCTGCGAGAGCAAATAGGAAAATGGAGTAATTTTCTCAAAAATATGAAGTTCTGCTTTCAGGATTATGGCATCGTGTTGACCGTAATTGCGGCATGCCCCCCTTTCCCATACGTCCCCCCTTCTCGCATATCTTATGTAAGTGGAACATTAACATCAGAAAAGCCGAGCGATATTGAATCCTAATGAGGTCTGGCCTATATGCTGGGGCAGGAGAAGAATGAGGATCATTCATTTGTATGCCACGAAGCGTTCAGGACTCCGCGAGCATCCCCGTGGCTCCGGCGCGCGGTGCTGATCATCTGTTCTTGCTTTGGGGGGGTTCCACGGCTCCGAGCAGCATCTGAGCTGGGCGAAAAATAGTTAACTGCTTTGCGGCGAGCTTTTGTTATATAATGACAATTTAATACGGTGGCTATTTTTTTGTTAACCTGCTTTAGAAAGGTCTTTCAGATGGTTAAATTAATCTTCTGATTAGCTGTGCCTGCCAGGTAAAATATGAGGAGGAAAGTAGTGTGGGACACAGCGGTGTACACGCGCGATCCAGTCCCGGTAAACACGTCTGTTTTAAATAATCAATGTAATGACAGCGCCCATTCACTCCGAAAAGATATTTTTGAAGCACTTTGTGTTCTACTGCACTGCTCGTGTTCACTCCTGTTTTCATCTTTTTCTTTTAACCCAGAAGATGCTCAGCAGAGTGACGCGGTATTTAAAAAGAGCAGGGTGAAATGTTCCCCGAAACCGAGGTGTAAAAGATCCGTGCAAATTGCCACGCAAAATGATCTGCACAAAAAGGCATTGGGGAAGGGAGCGAGGGCTGTGCCAAACAGATGGCACACCCTGCTGTGTTTTTGATTGAAAAAGAAAGGTAACATTTGCAGCCACGTCAAAGAGACAGTGATCAGCTAAACAAATTGGTCTCCGAAGCGCAGCCGTGCTGGAACAGACCCTGCTGCAGGGTACGGCGCGGCTGTATTTCACCATCGTGCTACGTGCTCCGAGAGGAGGGAAATGGCCCCTTCCTCCCTGCGAGGCGAGCAGAAGCCTTTGTTGGAAGAGGCTGCGGCGTGCTCTGCAGAGAAATCCGCAGACAGTAAATGCCAGAGTGGCTTTTTGTGTGGGTTGCTTTTGGTTGTCGTCTTTTTTTTTTTCCTTTTTTTCTTTCTTTTCGGTGTGTTTTATCTCTCCTGGTCATCTCCACGCTGCGGCCTGGGTCTGCCAGTTGGTGGATCAGGTGTTGGGTCAGAAGGGATGGGGAGGCGATGCCAGGCGGGCGGAGGCATGGCGGAGGAGGAGGCTGCATCCTGCTGGGGCCACGACGCCGGCGTGGCACGGCAAGGGTGCGGGGCTCCCCCTCCCCTGCTTGGGGCTCCTCTCAGCTGGCAGCCTGATTCCGCCTCAGTAAAGACAAGGTACAGAAATGTCCTTTGGGTGACATTCAAAACTCGATATAAATCCTCCGCTTTATGAGACTGCAGTGCAATAAATTACTTAGCCTAATTGTAGATGTAATGAATTACCATAATTAGTCATGGGCTACATTAAATTAATCAGCATGGTACATTATTTTGCTAAATTACATCTTTGCCTTCCAAAGCCACCAGTGCAGCAATCAGTGTTTCTTGCAAGAGGGGAATGATGCTGTAATGAGAAGCCTTTCTGCTCCTCGAATAGTGACAGGATATGAATTTTGATGGGAGACGGCGAGCTCGGAGACGCTGGAGCCTCGCCTTGTGCCTGAAGTGCCTTCCGTCGTTAATGATGCGCCGGTCCTCCTGCGGGGAGCAGTGGGCTGTGTCTCGTGAAGGTTGTGGACGATTCTCCTCGCAGGGGAAGAAAAACACTTAGCTCATGCTTTAAGGCAAATAATATCGCTGATACAACAAGTCACAAAGCAGTGGGGTGGCAGAGAGATAATGTCTCTGGAAATATTAATAGATTTAGAATGTTCTTTTACATCGGTTGATGAGATTTATAGTTACCAGGTATTTTTTTTTTTATTATTATTATTCATACCATTTGGATCTGAGTTAAAGCCTGTAGCTATTTTTGTTTTTTACTTAAACCTCCAGCTGTTCGGAATCTTGCTGTTGCTTCCCAGTGAATACGTCTGGAAGCAAACCGTACTTGAGCTGAGTATTATTCACTATTCAGCAAAATGTTGTTGGGAGAGCTCCAGCGTCCCACCTGAACACACATGCTCCGCTTGGGTTTTGATTCGGGGGCTTGTGAGTGTAGAAAGACCATTATTTGGGTTGATGAATGGCAGAGTTTGACTTCAGATGCATGAATCCCAGTTACCAGAGACCTATTCCAGAAGTATGAAATGACTTTTCTGGTTTTTTTTCTCCCTTTCCCCAAATACTGCCTTTCCAAACTCTGTCACTTTATTACTTTAATGCTTCAGAACAAGTTTGTTTAAATATTTACTTATACTCAGGATGTCACCAGCTGACAGTTTGTGACAGAGATTCATGGCACTGTCCTGCAATGAGGTTAATTATCCCGCGCTCGCGGTGAAGGATGCCGTTGTGTTGCCGTTGTTTCGTTTTCTGGAATGACAGTGTTTGTGAGCTTCTAGTTTAAAGGATGCATCTGCTGTCTAAGTGCCCATCTGCGTAATGAAATTAGGCTGGGACTTCTGCAGCGTTCCTCGCTGGTTTTGCTGTCCACCTGCCTGCCTTGTCTAACGGATGGGAGAAAACCAGCCAGCTTAAAATGGGACGAGGGGAATGGGGAATGGGGAAAAGTGACAATGGAAGTGCTTCTGGTGAGAGTGCAGCTCCTCGCCCTGCAATTGCGAGCTCAGTCTCTCAGCCTGGTGTGGAGAAAGGGACCCAAATAAAGCCTGGTCACATCTGCAGGGAAAAATGCATAGGGATGCAGAAAAGCCCTGTTTGTAATTTGTGTTTTTGTCCTGGTGGGAACCCATTTAATTAGTGCAAGAAGGTATTGAATTTTAGCTTATCATGCATATTGTTTTCCAGCTGTACAGGAGGTTGCCAAGTTTCTAATGGCCTGACCCTACTCTGTAAATCAGCAGTAAATTGCGGCATTTACACTGAGCAAAGGCAAAGGGCTCATTCTGTTGGGTTTGCGCTGTCACAGGAACCTGGGCTAAGGGATTAATGGTCTGATGTTAAACATCTGTCCCCTGTCTTTGGGGGGACGTAAACACACAAAGAGGGAATCTAATGCCATCTACTAAAAGATCTTCAATGAGAGGGAGCCCTTGCTAACATTTCCATCCAGTGGCACCTCAGACACATTGCCTCTTTATGCTAAAGCCCCACAGCACTAAGGGCCCTATAAATAGTCTCCGTGTGACAGCTCCGAGAAGAAGAGAGGTTTCCTCTAGACATTAGTTGTGCTAAAAGATTCATCATTACCTGCAGTCATGAAATAAATCTTTGATACTTACAACTATAATATCCATGCTCTACGTTTTATTGCAGATATAGGTAGACAGTCATTATTTCTGACACTTTCTCGGCATTACAAGGAGTACTCTAGGGGAACAACTAGTGTACAGTCTTACAGAAATAGATTGATATAACCACATGGAAACCAGTTACTTGCAGTCAATATAATATTCCCTTAATGATGTTAAACAGTCGTGTAGATTCCAAGTTTAATGTAAAAATCCTATCTTCGAACAACCGTGGTTATCTACTGATTAAGTTGCCAGAGGGGAAATTTATTTTTTCATCATATATAAGTCCTTGAGAAATATATTACTTGGAGCAGAATAAAATACTTTTTTTTAAAAAAAACTATTATAGTCTGTTATTATTTAGGGGATGTTAAAACAAGGCAATGGTCAACAACAGTCACTTCACAGCACTCACGGGGGATGGAAGCGTGGTGTCCTGTGAAGCAGGGCACTGAGGGATGCTCTTTGTGGTGGTGATGTGGCAGGAGGTGGTGTCATGTAAATTCAGTGGATGTTTACAGGGCAAATAACATCCCATACAGCACTTTGATGGTCAGGCTGGCAGCACCTTGGGGAGCCAGTCCAAGTTCCTGCCCTGCCTCTTGCACACCAGGCTTCAACTGCAGATGGGCACTTCTGGAAAGACACTCATCAACTCAGAATGAGGCTTTTTATTTCTTGAAACGCAGTGCCATTATTAGTACACTTCACACAACAAACAGTGAGCATCCTAGGTTATCAGTGCAGTTTTTTAATTCTTCTGGAGCTGTGGCTGGCACCAAATCTAGCACTGGGCATCCAGCACCACTGGTGTGTTTCAGGCTGGATGGCAGAAAGCAGGGCTGGAGCCCTGGAGGTTTAAAGCCCCTTCTTTACCAAGATCAGAGATGTGCAGCCATGACTTAACACCCACGAGAGCTGCACTGAATTGCCAGAGCATTCCCAATGTCAACACTGTTGGAAAACATTATGCATCTTTCACTGAAGTGTGTTTGAATAATGCTGGGCTTTCTTCCTTCAGCCATTGAATGAAACCAAGCCCTTGCGTGTTTTAATGTTTTGCTGATAAGTGGTGAGATTCACTGTACAAAACATTTGCTCTGATTCCCGAGGGTCATTCCCAAAGTCCCTTTTTAGCCCCAGAGGTGGCACTGATGAGAGTGCCCCACTCATACCCTCTGAGGATGAACCATAGAGACCCAGGTGGGATATTAGGAAAAATTTCTTCTCAGAAGGAGTGGTGATGCACTGGCACAGGCTGCCCAGGGAGGTGGTGGAGTCACCGCCCCTGGAGGTGTTCAAGAAGAGGGTGGATGTGGCACTGAGGGACGTGGCTCAGTGGGCGCAGTGGGAATGGGCTGACAGTTGGACTGGATGATCTTAGACGTCTTTTCCACCTTAGTGATTCTATGACTCCTTTGCATTGCCTTGGGAGAGAAAGGGAACATGGTGATCCCAGTAGCTGCTGGGAAGAAATACCAGCATGGGGGTTCTTACATTGCCCTTTAGCTGGAGGAATGTTAACTGATTTCCCAGCTGCTATTTTTCAGTGCCGGGTGACATCTCTTCATGCATCCTCACTGACACATGGGAGGTTATAGTAAGTGAGTGACACTCCTGCGTCTCACCCTTACATCTCACCTCCAGCAGCACCAGGAGTGCTGCAGGTGGGTGCCCGAGCACACAGAGGTGCTCCCACCCGCCCGGCCACGCTCACCTGTGACACGTTCGTCATCTCGCTCGTGAGTGATGATAATGAGGTTTCAGCTGCCTCCTGGTGCAGAAATGCGCGCTGCTACAGCGCAGTCAGTTCTGCTCCCGCGGCCGTGCCTCTGAAAGGCTATCGATTCAGGCTTTCATGTTTTTAAAAGGTCACAGCAATAATTCTATCTGAATTGTGCTAAGTGAAAATAGTTTGCAGAGGTAATAGAGTTCCTGCTCAGTTCCAGTGTAAACAAAAGCCATTGTTTTTTATTACTGGTTTGTTTTTTTTTTTTTTTGGTATATTTTAATTACATCGGTTTGCCTTGCTCTCACATTGGGTCAATGAACTATGTGTGAAGTTGCAAGGCAAGTGACCTTCAGCATTATGTGACTCTTGGTTTTGTGCAGAGATATTTTATTTTTCTATTATGTAAGATGTGCTGGAAGCGCTTATCATAATATGGTGCTCACATTAAAAATTAAAAACACAAGAATAAAAATTACCTTTTTCCCCTTGTCCTATCATATATCTGTCTGTTTTAATAAGACAAAAATATCTACAGCTCTACGAGTGTGGTATTAAATGTGCTCGCCTTTTGTAAAATATCATTGTAGTTAAACAAACAGCCTGCTCTGGCATGACTAGGAACAGATTGTTCCCAACAGCTCGTTTGATGAACAGGCTATATAATGCAATGAGTTAACTTACTGCAATGCATAGTTACTGCAGCCCAAGTGCCCTAGAAAGATGACAGAAAACTGTGGATGCTATGGCATCAATTATTTCAATAGCTGTGCTGCAATTAGTGACTTTGTATTCTGTCTGGTTTACTGGACTCACAACCAGGTCATGAAGGAGAAAGAAGGTTAAATTTTATGCACAGAGTGAGCCTTTTTGTCTTCCTATAGGTTTTTTTCCCTATGTTTGCTTTGTTTTAAATCATTTTACTGTGTCAATCCTGTGAACACCAACAGAGCTCTTGGACGCTCTCCAGCACTATGGCTTTGCATGAGGCTGCAGAAGGACAGTGCAGTGCCATGCATGGGGAACTGTGCTTTCCGCCTCACACCATGGGCTTTGGGCTGATACCCAGTGTCTGGGAGGACATGGAGAAGGATATCCTTCCTAATCTGCTGTAGCATTAATGGTAAGTGGCATGCGTAGAGATGGAAGCTTAAATGTACTTTGTTCCCATGTGCATCTATTCAGTCCCACTGCAGTTGCCATCACTCACTTCACAATTGGATGTTAATTTAGTTTAATACCTGTATCTGTAGCACGTGGAGCTGATAAATAGTGAGAAAGTATGTGATGGCTTATCTAACGTTCTTCATGTAGATGAAACACCACAGGTCTGAAATCCATTCATGCTCCTTGAACACAATGCCTTATTCTGGTTTTCTATTCATGGTGTTGTAAATTTGTCAGCCTAATGGGACACTTTGTAAGACGTTTTCCTTTTTAAGTGCTTTAATGGGAGTAGGTATTGCATTGATCCAAAATCTAGCCTAGCATTTCATATTGTGGAGCCTGGAATTGCATTGTTAGCTGCATAAAAGTTATGTGGTGCTTTGTTCTTTCTCTTATTTTAAGCTGAATTTTGCCAACCTGAAACTCAGCCTGCCATGTATACATGGATTAAAATCAGCCCACAGTTTGGCCACCAAATTTGGAAAGTGTGCTCTATTATTGCTTAGGACAAACATAAGCGGAGGTGGCAAGCATGCAATGCACACAACCAAAGCCACATCTTTTTCCTCTCTTTCCCTGACGTGGGAGGGCAGTGATCACAAAATAGCTATGCCAGGACAGACCCAGCTGCACCAAGACCAGGGACCTGGGTGCTGGGACATTGACAGGGTGTCACTGGTGCAAACATAGAATCATAAAGGTTGGAAAAGACCACTAAGATCATCTAGTCCAACTGTCCACCTACCACCAGTAGTTCCCAACGAACCATGTTCCTGAGTGCTATGTTTACACATTTCTTAAACACCTCCAGGAACAGTGACTCCACCACCTCCCTGGGCAGCTGTTCCAATGCCTCACCACTCTTTCTGACAAGAATTATTTCTTAATATCCAACCTGAACCTCCCCTGGTGCAACTTCCGGCCATTCCCTCTTGTTGCTTTTACCTGGAAGAAGAGGCTGACTCCAGCCTTCCTACACCCTCCTTTCAGGGAGTTGTAGAGAGCCATGAGGTCTCCTTGAGCTTCCTCTTCTCCAGACTGAGCAATCCCAGCCAGAAAAGTTTGTCTTGGAAGGGCGAGAAGCAGATGGACAGAAGCAACCAGTCGCTAAATGGACTGGTTATAGACCCACGCCACTTCTTATCGACTCTAATCACCATCCTCTGTGTTCCCTCGTGTGCCGGTTCCTCGGCACAGGACTGCCTTCATTCCAGCAGAAGCTATCGGCCTGTGACGTTGTTTATAATGGGGAGGAAAAGTCAACACCAGAAATCTTTCCTTTACCATGTAACCTTTGAGATTTATCATGGTGTTGTTTCTCCGAGGGCTGACAGTAAGGTGACAGGAGGAGCTGTCTCATGGCTTCTTTTTTGTTTATTGGTTCCTGGTGTATGAGAAAGCACTATAAATAATACTCCCCGTTGCGGGCGGGTGCAATTGTTAAAGGCACTTAACCCGCTGGCTGCAGCTGTCTTCCAAAGCAGCGTTCTCCCTCCCTGGTCACTCTGGGGGCAGTGGTGCTGCCGGAGGAGAGGCAGCAGAAGTTTGGAGCATGTTGGTTGTGTACTTGGTGAATTTCTGCCATGGAGAGATGCCAAGGTCAGAGCATGATTGAAGAACCTCCTTCCTCTCCTGAAGTCACTGTAACTGTATGATATTGTTTTCCACCGTAGAAGGTTCTCTTAAAAATGAGGTTGAGATCCCTAAAGAAATTGCTTCAATCAGCAACAGTGCTTAATGACTGTTAATGGGAAGTGGAGATAGGATAGTAAGTGTTACTTTGATTAATAAGAGAACTGCAGAGAATTTAAATTGTGCCACTGATGGATTATTTTCTTCAAGCTTGATAAGCGCTTCTCATTTGTTCTTAAATTTGGTCAATACTGTTAAAGACAGCAAAATGAAGTATAATTAATTCTATTACTGCTACTCAGACCCAGTGCTACTGGGAAACAGATTACGATGCAGACAACAATGTTAGGTAACACTTCTGATGGTTTTATCATACGAGGACTGGTCAGGGCTGCAAAGCAGGGAACCTCAGAACCACGCTGAGGAGCTGCCCAGCTCGCTGCCTTCCCTGGCACGTTCTGCTCTCTTTGAATCTACCACGGACATATTTTCAGTGTAGGAAATAGCTGATTGTGAGGCACGTAGGCAAAACAGAGAGCTCCACTTTGTTCCTCCCTTGGTGTACACATGAATTATCATGACGCTTTTAAACACACCTGTCTGTGTTATGCAACACGTAGGGGAAATATGCTGAGAAATGCAGTTTGTTCAGAGGCCCTCATGCTGCTACTGAAGACAGATTTTAGGAAAAGGCTCTCAGCAGCTCACCCATTCTGCTGCCTCAGAACGGATGCAGGCTATGCACAAAGGAGTTGGGAAGCTCTTCTGGGCTCTCATTAGAGGTGGCTGCAATTAGCACTTAATTTTCCAGACTCTGCCTACTTCAAAGTCTATGCTTCTCCAATTCTGACTGCAGAAAGTCATTGTGTGAGTGATGTTGAATTAATTTGAAATCAGAGTGTGTTGGCTAATAGTATAGTTATAAAATCAATGAAGGTCTAATTCTGTTATTAAAAATGTAAAGCTTATGTATTATGAATAAAGAGTTCATGCTCTTCCACGGATATTCCATAAACATAATTTCTAAAAGTACTGGGAACAAAGAAAATGTATTTCAGGCATGAATTTGGGTGCAATGGTCTGTACTCTGGAGAGCAAAGATACATTAAAAGACTCTCAGGTTGAAAGGTCATGTTTAAAACCTAGAGGCACAGAACAAAAAGCAGTGACAATTCTCTTCCCTCAAACAGTCTCTGTTTATAGCTCTGCTTGCATTCCATGCAGCAAACAGCAATGGAACATCTTTCATTCACTTGACTTGTTTGCAAATCTTTGAGGGTGGCTCATGAGGAATGTGGAGGCCTGGCTGAATCCTTCCTTCATTGATACTTTTCTCAGGTAAGCAGGGTACACACTGACCCTAATAGCAAGTTGGGGACACCCTTTCACTTCAGAGGAAGGGATGTCCAGGATGTCACGGGCCTTGCATGTGGAGAGATGGCACCCGTCCCCTACAGGACAGCAGTAGCAAAGGAGTGACAGTCTTTGTCCTTAGAGCAGCTGCAGAGTGGTGGCTGGACCCAGCACACACAACGTGTGTGTGCATGTTTGGAGGAGAGGGCTTTTATAGACCAACCCAGAAGCCCTGTGTATCACTGATCTTCCTACAGAAGCATTTTTTTTAGGAGAGCCAGCAACTTTTTGAAAGATGTAGTGCAGCAAAGACAAAGAAACTTTAAATCTTAGG
Organism: Numida meleagris; assembly: GCF_002078875.1. NCBI lineage: Eukaryota > Metazoa > Chordata > Aves > Galliformes > Numididae > Numida > Numida meleagris. The sequence continues at coordinate 32,258,501 of NC_034410.1, read as the reverse complement.
TGTTATCTTTGTAGGAATAACAGAGATTTGGAGGCTGAATAAACCTTTCTCTCTCCTCAGTTTCTCTGTTATTCCATTTTAGTGTCTGTCAGCTTGATACAAGCCCTCACGTATGTCTGTAGGTGCATTATTTGTTTGTTGCTGCTCTTTTATTATGCAGCACGATGGAAATTCTGAGGATCAGTTGCTTGCAAAGTTGATTCACAGTGGAAAAAAAGGTGGCTCCTATATTCCCCTTTACAACAACTATCCTCCAGAATTAGGGGGCGTATATTTGAAGAATTGTGGTGCCGTAAATGTACTCTTCTGAAGATACCTTAATAGTGTCTGGCTTGTCATAAGCCAAGGCTTAGATAATGAAAGAGAGCCCTGAATGCACCGAGAGCCCTGATTAAGAGAGGAGTACAGTTTGTTACGGATATAGGGGTACTTGGCTATCGTATAAGTTTATTAAATCCTATAAAATTTCAATTTACACCATAGTATTCTCTGAAAGATGGAGCACACAAAACTGATAACTATGTCATTTCATGTAGGCATTCTATTGTTGAATGTGTTAAAGCTGCCATTTTCAGAAGCAGGATGATTTCTACTAGGGTTATCATTTCCTGTCTCAGTTAAATTCTGGAGAAGTCCATTACAGATTGAAATACAATGAACACAGTATCAAAGCTAGTAAAATGCCAATACAATGCTATATATTGTTGGAAAGGGGAGAAAAGATATGTACTGTATATACATTTATAGACACATTTGATTCTCTGCTTACTGTAAATATAGTTTTGTGGAAACAGCAACAGTACAGCATGTTTGGGCTTTGTTCTCTTGCAGGGAGGTAATATTACTCATTTTCAGGCCTTGTTTCCTATAACACCTCTAGTTTCCATGATGCTCTGTAACAGTTTTCATAATGTTTGCCAAGTCAAGATGCAAAGTAAGGAAAAGTTAGTTTTCCCTTTTGGAGTTTAATCTTCTTCTCTACTTGCACACTTCTGAGAGTTCTCAGTTCAGTGACACCAATGGCATCCTACTCATGCTTCTAGAGATCTTAATTCATTTCTTCTTAGCATATCAGAAAACACTTAAGGCATGCACAAATCTTGGGTTACTGTGACTGGATTACATGTGGTAGAGTTCCATCCTAGAATATGCACTGTAAGCAAGAATATTTGTTTATTCTTTTTTTTTGCCAGGTGGCCAAGCTGACTTTTAGGCTTTCCTGATTGCTTCTTTCTGGCTTATGCTGCCATTCTATTTTAGCATCATATGCAAGACTTGGCAGGGGTGGCATATTAATAGTGAGTGAGGTGAGAGGTGCCATCCTGTGAATACATAGACAAGAAATGGGAAAGGAGGGAAGCAGCATCTTTTAAGTAAAAGTGAGTTTAAATGAACGGAGAGGTGGCAGTTCGTGAGGGGCATTTTCTGGAAAGCTGTTTTGAGTTTGGGCACAGCTGGACTGGGCTTGAACATCATCAGCAGTCCTGGAGGTGATGGTGTTCTTTGCTGAAGATCTCTTCAGAAGGGTTCTGGCATCTTTTAGGTAGTGCTGCCAATTATGTGGGGAACACTGGGGCTTTGTGTCAGTGCAATGCCACAAGCATTTCTCAAGATTTTCATAGAATCATAGAATTGTTTGAGTCAGAAGGGAACCTGAAAAGTCATCTAGTCCGACTCCCCTGCAATGAACAGGGACACCTACAGCTAGATCAGGATGCTCAGAGCCCTGTGCAGCCTGACCTTGTGCATCTCCAGGGACGGAGCATCCACCACCTCTCTGGGCAACCTGTTCCAGTGCCTAACTTTGCAGCCAGTTCCTGCAGAGGTCGAGGGAGGAAAACTGAAGAGGGAAGGGGGAGAAGAAATCCCTATCTTTCTGGCTTTGCGTGGTCACTCTTAATTGGATAGATACCTTTCTCCTTCTTGATTTATTGCAGTCTTGACCTCGGTGGCTGTGTGGCACATTCACAGCCACAGTGCAAGACACCCAGGCCTTTAATGCTTTTAAACTAAGGGTTTAAATGAAAGGTGCAGTAGATTAGCTTCAGGACGCATCACACATTTTCCAAAGGGCTTTGCATGTCATTTATGCGTGCTTCATAATGATTATCACTTTTTGTAGAGCCTGAATGCAGCTCCCCACCATTTTGGAGCAGGTTTGAGAATGTTATCACGACTGGCTTGCTAGGTGAAAGGCTTTTCTATTTAGCTTCTAATAGAGCAAAAGTGACTCTAAATTTGTTAATATTCTTTAGGTTATATAGGACAAATTATAGATAAGTGAATAAGTAATGAAATTTGTAATGAGAATTTCTCAAGTATGAAATGTTGGCACAAATTAATTGCGGGATTTTACAGCTATTATAGTTTATATCATAAATGCAAAAATGACTAGGGCTTTTTAATTACAGTAGGAACACACTAAATTTTTATGGAGTGCCATTTTGTTAAAGAGGTACTTTAAGAGCAAATACCATCCGTAACAGTGAGCCCAGATATCTGTACCACATCAAATAAATATGCTATTGCTGTAAGATTGTTCGTCAGATACTGTAATTGACACAAAGACTAATGAGAGGTCTCTTTTCACACCTTCAGCTTACTGCATCTTCTCTCTTGGTCATCTTTTTTTCTTAATTATTGAGTGTTTGCAAAGGGCCACAGCAAAAGTACACAGGGCTTTTCCACTTATCCTTCAAAGCTGCACTGTGAATTTTAAAGCCTCGGTGTCTCAATAGAAGTTAATATTATTGTGGAGGGGAGGAGGGAGGATGGCTAGATGCTAATTCTTATTAAATATTTGATGTGTAGAGAAATCTAATACAGTGAAAACTCAAAGAAATCTCATTACTTGGTGGAATGCATTACATGCTAAGATAGAGATGACTCAGACTCAAAAAACTAGCAGGCAGATTTAGTAAGGAAGCACATCTGTAGAAATGTCCTGCTGTTTTTTTCTATTAAAATAAGAAATCTACACATCCTGTGCTACTCTGTGTTTCTAGACATTTCTCAGAGTCAAGGCTACATTTTAAAATTTCATTGCATGCTCTATTCCTCCTGGTGATGTTGTGCTGAGCTTCCCCTTTCCTCTCCTCGCCCGGCTGCTCCTGGGGCTGGCTGGAGAGCTGAAGGTTCTGCAGACCCTCCTCTGCCTGCCCCTGGCTCCGAGGTCACCCAGCCTCTCCTCCAGCCAATAAAGATGATCTGCCCCTCAAGACTGACTTTTTGCTTAGGCGCATGACACCGCAAAGCCACGTCCTTTCTCAGTGCCTCCTCCAGCACACACAGTGTCACAGACTGCTTCCTCAGTTAAGGTCTCTAATCCATCACTCACAATTCCTTAAGGGGATTAATTAATTTTAAAAATGGCCGTGTTTCTGGGTATGTTAAATGCCCTCCCTCAAGGACAAGTACTCATCTTTCCACTTGCACACCTTTCTTGACTTGGCTTATTGGAACGTCCGGTTTTACGGCAGGTGCTAGACAGTCCCCAAACCTTGCTCGAGAGGAATTGCAAATGAACTGATCTTCAGAGAGCTTGCTTATAATTAGCTGGTATCCTTTGCTGAAGGTGAGCCTTGCTGGAGTGGAGGCAGCATGCAAATGCTCTACTGTTACTTAGAACTGTAGAATAATAGAATTGTTTGAGTTGGAAGGGAACGTTAAAGGTCTGCAATGAACAGGGCATCCACAGCTAGGTCAGGGTGCTCAGAGCCCCATCCAGCCTGACCTTGAGTGTCACCAGTGATGGGGCACCCACCACCTCTCTGGGCAACCTGTTCCAGTGCTTCACTACCCTTACAAAAAAAACTTTTTCCTTATTTCCAATTTAAATCTCCTCTCTTTTAGTATGAAACCATTTCCTCTTGTTCTATCACAGCAGACCCTGTTAACGTGTCTGTCCCCTTCTATCTAACCGTCCCCCTGTACATACTGACAGGCCACTACTGTTAGGCTCCCCAGAGCCTTCTCTTCTCCAGGCTGAACAGCCCCAGCTCTCTCAGCCTGTCCTCTTAGAGGAGGTGTTCCATGAAATGCTGGGGGGATGCTAGCTGGGTGCTGGGTTTTAACATCAGTTCTGGACTGGCTGGACAGCATTCAACCCCCACGGCAAGAGGGTTGAAACTAGATGATCTTTGAGGTCCTTTTCAACCCATGCGGTTCTATGATTCTATGATTCATTAAATGTCTCCTTCCTAACCCCATGAATCATCTCTTCATCTGCAGGTTTTTAATGTGACCTACTTTGTAAATTGTTTTCCAAAGTTATGGTAAAAAAGTGTGACTGTACAACAGAAGTATTATAAAAGCCGTGGTGTATAAGCTGGATATTGGTATGCCTCAGTCCCTGAGACAGTGATGCTCAGCAGGAAGGTCCCTCTCATGGCTAGGGGACCACTCATTAGGTGCTTGTAGGGTGCAGACTGGCTGCTGATCTTGTTACTGTTGACTAACATTCCCTTTGCTGCATCAAGGCTTTGGCCTGACTTTTTAAAAAATCCTCTCTTCTAAGCTGAGACATACATCACCTAGAAAGTACTAACAAGTCGCACTTCTGCATTGGATATATCACTCGGTTAGAAGCTGAGATCAACTTAGGAGTTTAACTTAGTAAAAGCAGAGTGACAGAGCATCTCCTGGGAAAAAAACTGATGAGCCTCTACATCCTGATCCATGTCAAGTTGGGAATTAATGTACCTTTGATAGAGAAGAGGCCTCCTGTGCCTCTGCAGTCTAGAAAGATATCCAGTCACCCAGGTGGCCATGGCTCTACTGGTGCCCTGGCCTGACCAGTTGCATAGGGTTATAGCCAGGGTTGTTCCAGCTGACCCCTGTCCTACAGCCCATTGCTGTGATTTGTGCAGAACTTGCAGCCTCTGCTAAACTCCCTTGTGTTATTTACACAGCGCGGAAGGGTAAAATACTGCACATCCCCTCTCTCCTGCCTTATCCAGTCTCCTTCCTGAATTCTTATTTCAAGGCCTGTTGAGAATCTCCCAGACTTGCATATTTTGTGCTTGTGGAAACAAATCAAGGTTATTTAAGTTTCACTTCAAAATTCATTTGTCTGAAAGATTTGTCAGAAATATGCCAGTGTTTTCCTAACTGAATTTCCTGGACTCCTTCCTCTTTTTCTCTCTTTGTTCTTGGTTTCTTAATTGCAAAATATAGAGACAACAAAATGACATTAAATACTGCTTATCTCCCATTTGGGTGCAAAGATCAACTGAAGTTGTTGGAGGGGCGACATGTCGTCTGGGCCAACTGTGCTGGGCAGTGAGGAGGTGGTGTGTGCTTCAGCCAGGTGCTACAGAATGCCTTTCTCCACTTTTTTCTGTGATATAAGCCATGCAGTTTGACAATCTTGTAAGACTCTGCTACAACAGGATTAGGCTTAATCTCCCTAACTAATAGCATAAAAGCTAAACAATAGGAAAAGAGCTAAACAAAAAGCCGCCCCAGATTACAATTGTATTTGTACTTATCATTGTCTGAAATACACGTATCAGCCAGCTCCTGAAGGGTCTTGCTCCTTTCTGTATTAATACAAGGAAAGAATACATATTCTTGGCAGATTTCATTAAAATAGGAAGAAGAGATGGTTGCTGAAATGCTCTCATTGTAAATGAAGGACTTTATGTTTACACAAAAACCACTCCTGGAAAAGAAGTAATTTTGCTAATGAGATATTCCCGTATCTCCTGGGGAGTCTTTCGTTGCTTAGGCACTTTTTCACATCCAGCCCAGATCTACAATAAAAAACACAAATGACGAGCTGGAAGGAGCTCACGGCTCAGCTAGCTCTCCAGCGGCAGAGCAGTGCACACTGCACACTACATCAGACAGCAGAGATGTACTGGGCCAATGTGACCAGCGGTGTTATATGAGCAGCTCAAGACCAGTGCAGGATGAGCTCCGTGCTCATCCATGCAAGTGAGGTGCTGTTAATGAAAGCCCACACTGTTGTGTACAGATCTCTGCTTTCATAGTTAAGGTAGATACCAGACTTCTTCCTGTCCAGGCAGCTCAGTTTAAGCTGACATGTCCCAGAGCCTTCAGCAGCCAGTGGATTTTCCCCAGGACTCTGGCTGTAATGAACTAGATATCCTGCTAGGTGCCAGCACGTCAGAGCTAGAGTGCACAAGCGTGCTATTGCAGTTCAGTGTGAGAGGTGGTCATTTCTTAAAATCTTCTTTTAAATATACCAATCCTAACCCCAGTCTGGCTCAATTTGAACTCTTTGGCTTACTTTGGAAACACAGGCCCTTTAACCTTTAACTTGAGGCGTTCAGCCGGGCTTCTCACTGCTCCCTTTCTATGACCAACCTTGCCCGGCCACCAACCTTGCTCAGCTGTGGTGCTCCAAGATAGACTTGGGGTGTATTGGAGAATCTGACATTGTTCTGCTGCTGCCTTGCTGAACTGTTCCGTGGAGAACTCTCTCAATCCAGCTGCTGGTGCCTTTCACGGGTACCAATTACATTTTTATATGTTTTATAACCGTAAGTACACTCTACAGACTTGCACATAATTCCTCTGCTACTTAAACTGCTTTTCAAAGTCTTTTTCAGCAGGCTTATCTTTGTTTTGCTTGTGCTGATTAAAAGGAGAGATATATTTTTAATAGGGCGAGTAGTACAAGAGAGCACACTTCACAGAAGAGAAAAAGAACCGCAGTCAACCCTTTCTTATCCAAGCTGAGTAGAAGACATTGAATTAATTCAGCTAACCACAGTTTCAAATAATTAATGGGATTTTCAGCATACTGAATACATCAGGGACAATTAGTTTCTTTTGGGCAAAGAAGGTTCCCAAATGATCAAAACTTTGACTAGAAGTAAGATAAACAGTTTAGGAGATCTTCTGCAGAAAGCAAAAAGTCTAAAAAAATTGGTCATGGAGTTTAAGATTTCTGCAGAAGTATTTCTGAGATTCAGTGGGCCCCAAATACGCTGGAGGGTATCGAAGAGAGCAGTGCCAAACCCTCTGGGCAGACCCCATCCTGAAAGTACAAGCGGGAATGACTTTTTCCACAGAGATCCTGATTTCCTATGAAAAATCTTCCACTCTTCCTTCCTCTAGCGCAGCTCGTTCCTCTCTGAGGGTTTTTTTTCCCCTCCACAAATAACCCTTAATTGTTTGTTTTCCCTGTAAACAGAGAAGAGAGCCATATTGCACCATAAAAGCGATGTCGTGTGGGTTCCCATCTCATCAGCTCTCCACGACTGCTGTGTCATGCCTGGGTAGTTTTCATGTGCAACTATACCATTAAAATACATTGCACAGAAGCCCTGATGATTTATTGGAGAGAAGTAGGCTTTTTCTGTGAAACGTATGTACATATCTATTTAACGTGGGCTCTGTGATTTTGGGGTGATCTTTGCTCATTGCCATAGATAAGAGGAGATCTGGAGCTGGTCATGGCTGGTGAGGAAGACAGAAACCCGATGCATCGTTTTAAGAGGGTACAGAGCACCCTTTGCTCTCACCAATGGGGAGTGGTCACAGAAGCTTACCAGGGGACCTCACTGTCCTGGAGAAGCATGGATGGCTGTGACAGTTCGAGCAGCTGGCGTGTAGTGATGGACCGTACCAGGGGAAGGAAATCATTGGTTCCAAAATGATAAAGCGGGCTTTAATTGTCCACATCCCAGTGCCTAGGGGAGTACTGCCAGGGAAACTAGAGCAGACGGAAATGCTGCTGACATTAGAATAATGCGCTGTGCACAAAACTGCTGCAGAAACAGTTAAATGGCTCCTTTGCCAAGGCCATGGAGTGAAATGTTACTACACCATGGGGCGGATTAAAATATGCATTTTCTCCTAATTGAGCACAGCAGACTCAGCTGGAGGTCCTGTCAGGAGAAGAAGAATAATTTGTCACAGCAAGAAATGTATAACTTGACAGAGCATCTATTAGGCAATACAGTAAAAAATAAAGTAGGACTTGTGCAGGTTTGCTTTATGCTCCAGACTGTTTGGTGCAGGCATCTGCATGGTGTAAATGAATCTCAGGCTGGTTGGCAGTGGACCATCCTGGTTGTGCAGTGCTCACTGCCCTCATGACTATCCTTGCATGACGATGAGAAGGTTAAAAACCTTTCTGGATCATTCCTGGTCAGAAAGGTCCCATAAAAAGCAGCCATTCTCTCCATGCTTTGCATGTAACTGGGTAAAGCAAGCAGAGCTCCATGGCTTGCTCTAGGTCTTTCCTCGTTCTCGGAGATGGAATAGTTCAGTTTAATGGAACAGCAAAGTAGTGGCTTGAGGGTGGATGTATGTGCAGTAAAGAGCTGGGAGTGGCCTGCCTATGAAGAACCATGTTCTCCTCCTTTGGTAAATATCTTGTTGTTAGAAGTGCATCTTTTGCAGCATTTTGCATGGCTGGGTGATGCACAGAACCCAGCCTTCAGCTCTGGCCACTGTTTTGCAGCACCTCACAGAGTGCCACGCTCAATCGAAGGGAGCAGATCCCCAGGCTGGGCTCCACAGAAGCAACCTGTCACAGGCATCCGTGAGGCTGTGTGGCAGCTAAAAACAAGTAACTTCTATTCAGGCACATGCTTTTTATCTCACTGGAAGGAAGAACTCTGACTGACAGAGTAATTCATCATTCACCTGATGCACGAAGAAGTCACCTGAAGGAGTAGAGCCACGCATTGTTTTCATACTGGTGGGTGCGTATGGCCTGTTTGAGGTCCAGTAACCCCTATGCAAACACAGTGTGCATACCTGCCCTGCCCCATTGACACGGGTGCCCATTCTCACTCCCAGTCTGTGTGGTTTCTCCTGTCTGCACCCACAGCACAACACCGGGGTTGTGTTGTGGGATTTTTGCACTGTCTGTTCTTATCTGCATAGTATTTGTTCTGCAGAGGTCAGCTTCAAGCTCTGGCTCTTCACAAGCATCAAGTTCCCTTACATACTGGGCTAATAAATACATATAAAGTTCTTCACCCTTCCCTCACCTGTTTTCCTCCTCATCCATCTCTGCTCTATCCAAAAGGCCTTCTAACAGTGACTGTGAAAAATAATAGCTAAAGGATGGTGCTTGCTCCCCTTATGCAGTTTCTGTAGTAAAAATCAGTATGGTGTGCTGAGATGACTTATGGTGCCATTGGAGCATGTGGATAAGGAAATGCTCAGATCACAGTTGTAGAACTGAGCCCTTCACATGCCCTCAAATCCAGCGCCATGTGAAATAAAACAGATATAACTTGTTTGCAGTGATCCCTTTTTGTGAGAGGTGTTTGTCCTACTCTAGTTCTGTGGGTGCTAATTTGTAGGATTTTTTGTAGCCTTGAGGCCAAATCCCTTCTACATTCAGATCCTACGTGTCTCAGGGACATCTCTTTTTACTTTCTGGCTTCGCTGGATGTTTCAGGTTCAGACCCATAGCCTGTGTCCGGGCCTGCTGTTGTCCTTTTGCTTGTTTAAAGTTGGATCAGCCTATGGTCATTTGGACTGACCTTCTATGCTACAAGCAGTTATCCTGAGGAGTTTTGGGATTTAGCAGAACTGTGTCTAACGTGGTGCTGCTCTGGCTGTCTGCTGTGGAACTGTAGCCCTTTCATGCAAGGATAGTTCGTCCTTCTGTATTTTGAAGCATTGCTTACAACGTAGTGAATTTGAAACACTTATAATTACTTGTTTCCTTAGTTTCTGCTAATAGGGTGGTAATCTCCAGCCATAATAAAATCCAACTACCTAAGCAAGAAGCAGACCCTATTTTAATTCCCACATAGCCTCTCATTCAGGTTTTCTGAAAGCAATTCTTGCCTTAGTCTGTTTCTGCATTTTACTGGGGCAATCAATTCTTATTTCTTTTCAGTCTACTTCATCAGCTAATGAGAATTGCTACCTCACTGCCTTTTACCTTCCCTTCTTTTTTAAATAATGCATATCTTTCAATGTCTCTGTCTGAGACAAGACTACTATTCTAATGTGTCTATTGTTTCTGTAATATCCTTTTCTTTTGTTCTGGACCAGGGATTCTGCTTCCTATATGTGTCTGGCCTTAATGCACAGCATTTCTCTTGATTTTCTCTGTTTTAATCCAGTTTTAAATACAAAATTTCATTACTTCTATCACACAAACATTTATTCCTCTCTCCTATATTATTTCTGTATTCTCTGGCTGCCTATTCCTCTCCCCTTCTGTGTCCTATTTCCCACTACAATAATCTCATTTATCTGTTTTTACATTTTTTTTTCAGTGCTTTAGAATCAGGCATGGAGATCAAGTGAATCTTCCAACCTTCTTCCCCCAGTTTCTAGTTTGAAAATCCTATGAGTCATACCACCACCCTAGGAGATAGTCACGTGAAGTCCATTCCTAAGAACAGTCCTCACTTTGTGAAGCCATTTTTGTGGTTGCATATTTCAGAACCTTGTTCGTAGCACTGCCCCACGAGCCATTGTTTTACCTCTTGAGTCTTGCTGTTGCTCTTGCCCTACTGAGGACCACCTGTAACTTCATTCATTTCAGCGTTTCTGAATGCCAGGTCCTTTCACCTTGCAGCCAGCCCTGATCGCAAGGACTATGGCAGCATCATCCGGCTGACCATGGAGGACAGCCGGTGTTTTTTTTTTCCTCATCAGGATCTTTTCCAGCCCTATAAAACATTGTTGCTTTTAGTCATGAATACCTATCCACTTGTTTAAATCTGGCTTTGTTTTCGGTCACAAAGACCTTCCTCTTCTTAATGTGAGCAGAAACACCTACACAGTCTGCTGTCTTTTCATTTTTTCATGCTATCTCCTATGGGTCATCCTTTTTCTTTCTCTGCTACTTCTTCCTCTCTTCTGCTGAGTCTGAGTGTCCTTCTTTTCTGTGTCTTCATACCCCTCCCTCTTCCCAGTGAAGCAAACCTGTGCCTCTCTTTGCTTATTAGCTGATCTTTTTATCTGTTTCTTCTTCCACAGTCTCACCTTCCACAGGCACCATCATTTAATGATCTGTCATCTGTGTGTTGGAAATTATCCAGTGAGTCTCACTCACCTCTTGTCTCCAACACGTGCTTAATACCCTTCTGAGATCCACCTAAAGCTCATTATCACATTATCTAGCAGCCCGTGTTTTCGAATATTGTATTTGCACTCTCTTCCTCCTAATACAGATAAAACTCTACCTCCCTCTCCCACTACCAGAAGACACAGAATCATATAATCACAGAATTATTAAGATTGGAAAAAAACACTAAGATTGAGTCCAGCCATCAACCCATCCCCACAATGCCCATTGACCATGTCCCTCAGTGCCACATCTACATGGTTCTTCAACACCTCTAGGGATGGTGACTCCACAATCTCCCTGGTCAGCCTGTGCCAGTGCCCAACCACTCTTTCAGAGAAGACATTTCCCCTAACATCTACCAGTGGGGCCACCAATGTGGAGCTCATGGCAAAGCTGAACTGCTCAGCCAGAATTGTGCATCAGAGCTCTGTTGAAGGGTGCGCTGGGGAGGAAGATGGAGTCCTAGATGCTCCTCCTTAGCTGTGTTAATTGTCTCAGTGCTAGCAGGAATAAAAAGTATTAAAAGTTTATTTTAGACACTAAATCATGCAAATGTGCTATATGCACAGTTCAGGAATTAAAAATCAAGCAATACATCTTGGAAATGTTTTAAAAACATTCCATTTAGTGTCATTACAGAGTATGAATTATATTTTGGAGTTGGGCTCCTCTCTGTTATTAAACATATTTGCTTGATTCTAAGACTGTTTTCCTTCCTCTGATCGTACCATCTGCTGGTTGAACCACCACAGTCAGTTGTCGTGTCCCAAATATGCGATTATACCTTCAGGTCCCAAGGAGCAGCAGCTGATTTTGCTCCCATTCTCATTCCACAAAGTGAAGCAAAACGCAGAAAATATGCTGACAGAAAGAATGCACACAAGGGAACTGATTTCTGGCAACTTACGTTGTTGTTATGCTTATTAATATGACATTATCTCTTTCCAGGTTGTTTCAATAGTGAGATATTTAAATGATAGTGTCAAAATACTGGCAACGTGATAAATATTAGATGTATCCTAGCCCAAGAAAGATCAACAAAATACTGTGCAACTTCTATCTTTTTTTTTTTCTGTGATTTTTTTTTCTTTCCTTCCCTTCTTCCCTTCTCTCTGTTTGCAGCATTAAGCAGTTTGGTTGTTTCAGACTTGTTTTATCTTTCTACTTGTGCATGTGCACATTTTTAAATGGGTAGCTCCCACTTAATGCCACAGTTGAATTATACAAAAGAAAGAAACTGTCCTACTTAGAAGAACACAAAAGAATTTTGCAAGGGAAGTACTTGAAGAAGGATATGTCAAATTAAATAAAGACCATTGTTATACATTTTTTCCTCTGGTATAGTTTCAGTTCTGAAGAGTCTAAATTTAGACTCAGAGCAGGAAGTATGGCTTCATGTTGTATATCAGGTCCTACATTTGGAAGAAAGATTTGCATTGAGGAAGTGGCCTAAGGAGCTGTTAGAAAAGACCACAGTGCTTTTTTTCTCCAAGAAATATGTTTTCTGTAGTTGTATTTGCCACCGTGGTCACTGGTCATCCCCACTGGGGATGGAAAGGATAAACTTCTAAGGCAGACATCTTTTCCTGATGCAGTCGGGTAGTGATCCAAAGCCCGGTGTTGTTCATGTAGAATGGAAAGCTCTTTCTACTCAAGCTGATGACAAGACTGCACTGGGCTTGATATACATTCAATAGTCACATGTTAGAATCTAAACTAATGTCCCCTGGTGCTTGCGACCAATGGTGAACCAAGACTGAGAGCTCCAGCAGTTGCTTCTGTCAGAAGGAGAAATTCATGGGTCCTGCAGTATTTCAGGCCAGCCATCACCTTGCACAGAAACTAGAAACTCTTGCTGAAAAGCTGAATCAAATAACAGGAGATAGCATCTTCTTTTTCAGCTGCGTACTTGCTTCAGACAGCATTCAGTTAAAAAATCTGCTTTTGCTAATGTCACAATTCTCAGCACTTGTTTGAGCAATGCCCATTCTTTCCTTTGTCTCAGATTTTCAGCTTTTCTCACAAGTGCCTTCCACACAAAAATACCCAGTGGCAATTTCTCCCTGCCTCGGTCCAGAGCAGTTGCTTGAGTGTGCCTTTGTGCTGGGCTCTGAGTCTCCAGGACAAGACAGATCGAGCTCCATTTGAACATGGGGACATGAGTTGGACAACTCATCATATACCAGCCCATCTTGGAGCACCCCGTAGTGGAGGTGGTATCATAGCTTCCTTTTGGAGGGCAAAATGGGGGCACAAAACATCAATACACCTTCCCAGCAGGGCCAAGGGCAGAGACAAAGTTTCCCAAATCCTTGTCCCCAGGACTGCCGTGCCCCATTTGGGTGAGCTGTGGTGGCAGCAAGGAGGCTGTGGGGCACGAGGGACCTGTGGAGCTATGTAGGAGGAAGGAGCCCGTTTTTGAGCTGTTCTTAGGGACAATCTACATATCATTAAAACTCCTGTGCCATCTGAATGCATAACGGTACTTTATCAACTAAAACTTCTTTATTTAATCAGTTGATTTAATTATGAGCTAGTTAATTGAAAACTTCATGGTACAAGTTCTGAAGGTCAGAATACTCAGAAGTTCGAAGAAGACTGAAGCATTTGTTTCACTCAAGCTCTGACATGCAGTGCTGAGATACAGAAATCTGCTCTGATTCAAACTGGCAAACTGATCTCGGGACTAAACAACTGAATTACCAAACAAGAAGACAATTCACTTCCACCCACGAGGTGTGAATGCGTCCACTGCCAGGCATGGTTAGATTGTGATTGATTTATCTGTCTGTTGTGGCTTCTGAAAGACCCAAGGAGTAACTACTCTTGCAGAGATGCCGCCAGCACTGTCCTGTCAGCCCTTCAGCCCTCTCGGGGATGTGTCTGTGTTGGTACCATGTCCTGGATTGATGGACTTGCAGGCTGAGACATGCCGAGGGTGACAGCAGCCCCAGACCTCTCTGCTGTGGGTAATGGCAAACCCTGGGCCACTTCAGGCTTTGTGCTGTCATAGGATTTTGCCATTCCTATCTCAGCAGAACAGTGACACTGGCACGGGCTCAGTCCGCCTATGCATTTATGCGCTCTAAACAACATACTCTCACTTTAAAGAACATTGCTTTTTTTTTTTTTTTTTTTAACAAATAATACATTGTATTTCTGGCCCTTGTGGCTGCAGGGTACTTTGAAAGACATAGAACTGATTTAGTGTTGTTTTCCTCGATCTGTCAGTGGCCCTAATTGTTAGCTCTTAGGGCTCAGCTTCCCACAGGCCTTCCAGTGATAGCAGTTAAAAGCCCCGTGGTGGTTCTGTCTGTCTGTCTGTCTGTCTCTGTCTCAACTTTGATGTTTTAATGAGAAGAAGAAGGGACAGGACTGAAGCCAGGAGTAGGAGAAAAGCTAAAATGAGAATTTAAAAAATGCAGCGGAGGAAAATTTCAGAAGTGACAACAGCCACAGTGGAACAAAGGAGAAGGGGAAGAGAAAAGAAGGGAGGAAAGGACAAAACACACAAACAACAAAAAGGGCAAAAAATACAGGCATAGATAGGTAGGTGGATACTACTTCCTAAAGGGTGATGCCTGTAAGAAGAAGGAAATGAATAAATAATAACTATAAAGTCATTCAATATGGATAAAACTGTTTGGGAGACTGTCAGCCCCAGAGACCCTCCCTGGCGCCCGGCTGTGAGATTCCCCTAATGCTGCTTACGGGCAGGGCTGCATCCTGCGGCTGATGTAAATGTTGCTTTTATCACTAACCCATGGAAAAACTCCCCTCAGCATCTACGGATGCTGCGCTGAGCAGGCCCTGCCTGAGGACTGCTGCAGCCCATCACTAAAGGAGTTGGGCTCGATGATCCTTATGGGTCCCTTCCGACTCAAGATACTCTGTCATAAAGAATGGAAGCGGTTGCTCATGGCTGCATGATTTTTGACAACTGGCCGATGAAGCAGCAGAAAGAACAAAACAGCAGTGATGTGGTGAAATAATTTTCACGTTTTGCACAGGTGTCCTATCACTCCCTGAATGAAAATACAGCTAATAGATATTTCAGGTGTGAGTTCAATATACGTGCCCCCAAGCAGAGGTTATTTCTAACTCTGCATGTGCTTCTGGTGAGGTTATGTTGCTGTTTTTTCTGCATTGTGTGGCTGTGTTATCTTAATAAATGATCCGTTGTGAGATATTATTTTCCTTTAAAACATGTGACAGCCAAGCAAGTTTTTAATAAAGTGTTTTGAAAAAGCAACAGGCTGAAAAAAAACGGGCAAGAGCTCAACTTGGTAATGAACTGAGTATGCCTCTAATTGTATTGAATTTACAAGTAATAGGATGAAGCAATGTTGGAAATTACTTCTGACTGAAGTTCAGTGCCTGAAGGCTGACAGTGTTCCCCTCAAACTTCCAGAGACTGAATAAAACTGCTGTATCATTATTCGTTTCAAATTTCTGCCACTTTGAATCTCAAAATGAATGACAGCGTGCTGATAAATGTGCCACGAAAGCTAATATTTTCTTCGAGACAAGATTTATTTTTGGACTTCAATTTACCCAGTGCATGTAACATTTGCTGTAAGTTGATCTGGCTGTGTGTAACACCAGGCTCAGTACGTATTTGAGCCCACACGTTTCCCTGGGCTCAGCCCTGTCGATCTAGATGATGCTCATCATCAGACTACGTCTCTGTGCCCCATGCCAGCAATTTGGGCTCAATCTTAATCTGTGTATGAACTCATTTTCAATCAAATGTATAAATAATTAACGTGTTGCTTATAGAAACCCCGTCAGATGAATTCCTTTCATAACAAAAATCCGTAGATAAATAGAGGTTGGTTGGGAAGGTGACCTTTTATCTTTTTTTTTCCATGACCCTGAATTAAATCCTGTGTTGACCAGAATGACCATTAATCATTCTGATCAGATTGCTGACAGAATTACCAAGTGGAGTCACTTCAGGCGTCTCAGTTTACTCAGAAAAGAGGCAGTGGTTTTGCATCACACGAGCGACACAGTGAGCCCAGCAGTGGTTTCTGTGGGTCAAGGCTGATGTATATTTGTGCAGCCCCGTGGACCTTGTCTGTCTGCTGTGTTCTTGAACCCCTTGCTGATAAATCCAGGATTTCTTCCTGCAGCATGGGTAACCTTACTTCTGTGCCATAAATAGATTTTAAAATGTCTCACAGATAAAAAGCACGAAGAAAGGGTGTGCTTGCAGGTCAGGCAGAGTAAATCAGACTGCTTCACAGATTGCTCTGGAGTTTAAATACGTTTGTATACCACAGGGAAGGAAAGCACTGGCTTCACGGCCATGTCCATGCCTACTGTTACTCAGCTGCTATCAGCACAGTGTGAATGAGAGCACAACCGAGGAGAAAATATTAAAAGACATTTAAAAACTTGTCAGGCCAGTTATTAGGTTAAGTAACATTCTCTCTAACCTCAGCTTTGTGGATCAGCTTTCCTGATGAGATCACAGCAGGTTAATGCAGGAGAGAGAGAATCAGAATCAGAATCAGAAACAGAGAAGTCCATCATCCTGAGGAACAGCGGAGTTCCTGACATGATAAAACTGTGCTCATCAGAAATATTTCATCTTTTCTGTGCCTAAGACAATGTTTTGGCAGTATTACAAGGAATGAAGAGGGCCATACACGCAGTTCATCAAAGTCAGTATCTTGATTCTTCAACAGTGTAAATAATAAAATGGGAAAAAGCATTTCCAGGTTCTCTCTTTTTAAGGTGGGCTTTGGGGAATACACCTTACAGGTCCAAGCTAGAATGAGTTTCTGTCATGAGACCCAGGTCCTCCTGCCTGAGAAAAATGCTGAACCAATACAAAGAAAAGCTGCTGGAGGGAACAGGAGAGCTGCCACCCAGGAGTCACATGTCTGTGATGATAGCTGCCACAAGACGTGGTCAGAATGGCAGTGCCCATATCGCCAAAGTGCTCCTGCACTCCCTAAGGTGCATATTACAGGATCTGTTGCATAGCATTCTTTTGCAGGATAAATGATCTGTCACCTGTGCCTGCTGGCATCTCTCCTACCTTCCTAGCTGCATCTCCCTCTCCTGATGCTTTCAGGTGACATGCCTTTCAGCTGGTACTCCTCGTGATGTCATAATGTATCAGACCTGCCAGAAGACCATACACAGGAGATGACTGGTAGGATTGATCTTTAATCTGTCAAGTTTCACTTAGCTGTGTCTTCACCCCGTGCTCCACAACCAACACATCTGCATGTTGTGCATGTATACACATTGGCACTGGGACCCTCAACATCAACATAGCCAAAGTGCTTCTGTGTTCATGCATACTGTCAGGGCTAGGGCAACATTGTGTTGTGATAGAATGGCATGGCATGGCATGGCATTCCCATATTCTATTAATACAGAAAGAGGTTCTTAGAAAGCAACAACTAGGAAAGCTGGTGCACAGTGCTGTGTTTTATACACAGGGCTATTGCTTCATCATTTGATATAAATTAGGAGGCAATTCAAAAAAATCAATCCAAATCTATGCTATCATTTCAGTGTGCTTTCATTTGATATTATTGTTTTAGCTAGATACAATATCTATATTTAAAATATATGAAATGTAGATGTACTTAATGTTCGAAGTGATATATGATAAAGATAGGAAAAGGTGAACTCTTGATATATTACAAGTCTTTCATACCATGAAATAACTATTGCCTATTATTTTACTCCTGACATTTTTATTTTTAGGGGAATTTCACTTGATTTGTATTGCTGACACCACTGATATGTTGTTTCCAGTGACCTTACATCCAGAATCAGTAGGGTGTGACATTTGATGGCCCAGATAAAAAACAATAATGGTAGAAGAGAAGGTTTATTTTCCTGGTCATAAATTAAGTTTAAATAACTCAGAATTTATTTTAAACTCTTCAGTACTTTTTACTGTCTACCCAATAAATGTATTTATTACTGGCAGCTTAACTCACATTTCCTTGGTGAAGCAGTTTACTTAGATGCTTATGTGCAGCTTTGCCTTTATCTTGGTAGATAAAAAAAGATTGTCCTCAGGTAATGAATAGAAAGGAAGCTAATGGCACCGTCTTCTTAGTTTGCCTACATGTAAATAGGTAGAAGAGCGAGAGCAGCAGCTTTTGACAGGATAGCAAAGAAGTGGGTTTGGAGAATTTTGTAGCCTCTCTGTTAGCATACATAGATAGAGACTGACGTAAGTAGTGAATGCATAGTATGAGTGTTATCATGACTCAGTGTGTAGTCTTGTCACACATGTTCACCATCTTTCTGTGCCGTTTGCCCCACAAATGTTCTCTTGAGGCACTTTCTGAGAATGTCAGTACATGCCACTCTAGGCACATATTTCTTCACTTTGAAAGTGTTCAGAGACCAAGATCTCTGGATGCGACTTGAAAAGGAGAAAGACAGTGAGAAATTCTCTCCCCAGAAGTGTTACCATTGGTCCCAAGGCACAGGTAACTTTAGGTGATGAAGAGCAAGGCTGGTGCCTCAGCAAAACCTTAAAAACCCTGGAAATAAACCTTCCTTCCTCTCCCTCATCTGCAGCTACGTCCAAGGGTCCAGCAAAACCATCAAGAGGGTATGATTTTATGGACCACCATCTGTGAAAATGATAAATTTCTATTGGATTGTATTAAGAATTTTTATAACAGTGAGAGTCATCACCATATATAGGCTCTTAGTAAAGATGTGTTCCTGCATTGCAGGGTTGTACTCTGTGTTCCCTTCTGTCATGTTTTATTGCACAGGTCTGTTTAGGAGACCACTGTGTCTTTTATGCACTGTCTGTGGGTGGTGATGGAGAATCTGTTTGCGTGGCTAACTCCTGCAGGCACTGATGAAAGAGGAGGTTCACAAAACTTTGTTGCTCTTCAGAAACTCCTGTTGGAGTTCCTGGTGCAACTGAATCCACTGAAGCCAACCAAGCTTTCTGTTATAACAGAAGCAGCCTCTTTCCCAGGGAAGGTGCGGGGAGAAAATTAACTTTCCAAGCTGAAGATGTCTCTCTCTTTCTGTTGAACAGACATCATCTGTATATTCCATATAGGTGGAAAAGCACAAGAGATTTTGTATGTTAACATATGAACTTTCCTTGGGCAAAGACCCAGCCTTTATTTCTCTTGCCCTAAAACAGTTCAGGCCTGGACTGAGAGACCTGGCCTGTCAGTGGAGATAACCAGTCCTATATTCACCTGCAAGGATTCTTGTTGCCATGAAGCAGTGCAGCATCATGGCCCTAGCCTGAACCTCAAAATCTTCAGGTAGCACCCAACATGGCTGGTACTTCTGTGATGCAATGAAAAGATAATGGCTGGTCAGGGGAAAATACTTGCCTGTTTGGGGCCTCTGAGAGGGATTCAAGGCATGGTTTGAGCACAAAGCATGAATTCAGAGGAGAGATGGAATCACAGAATCAGAATTGTTAAGTTTGGAAAAGACCACTAAGATCATCTAGTGAACCCCAACCCATCCCCACCATGCCAACTAAATCATGTCCCTCAGTGACATATCTACACATTTCTTGAACACCTCCAAGGACAGTGACTACACTACCACCCTGAGCAGTCTGTTCCAGTGTATCACCACTCTTTCTGAGAAGAGATTTTTCCCAATATCCAACCTGCACATCCCCTGGCACAACTTAAGGCTGTTACCTCTTGTCCTATCACTGTTACCTGGGAGAAGAGGCCAAACCCCACCTCGCTACAACCTCCTTTCAGGCAGTTGTAGGGAATGACATGGTATCCCCTAAGCCTCCTCTTCTCCAGACCAAACAATCCCAGTTCCCTCATAAGACACGTGCTCCAGACCCTTCACCAGCTTTGATGCCCTTCTTTGGACACACTCTAGTGCCCCAGTGCCAAGAGTGTTATTTCTGGGAGATTTTCTTTTGGGGCCATATTTTTTAAATGACTTAAGGTGATTCTTGTGTAATCTCTTGATGTGAGCATCACCTTACAGAAAAAAAATTACCAGCAGGAGCTGGTAATGTTCAAGCTGGATGTGTCTGAAATTTATATATTTTCTTTGATGGGAATTATTTTATACAAGTTGAAGTACCTCCTTTCATAAATGAGAAAGGAGAACTAGCTACAGCAGATATGCAGAAGTCTGAGGTACTCAGTGAGTTCTTTGCATCAGTCTTCACTGGCAGCCAGGATTCTCATATTTCTCATATCCCTGAACCTCACATCCCTGAGCCTCTTGGTGGGAACTAGGGGAGCCTACTCACCCTCACTGAAAGAGCAGAGTAAGTCCCAGACTACTTCGTGAAATTGAATGTGTAAAAGTCTATTGGGCCAGACAGCATGCATCCCAGAGTGCTAAGGGAGCTGGCTGATGTTGTTGCCAAGCCACTGTCCATCACATCTGAAAAGTCATGGCTGTCAGGTGAAGTCCTTGGTGACTGGAAAAAGGGAAACATCACTCCCATTTATAAGAAAGGGAGAAAGGAGGACAGGGAGAACTATGGGTCGGTGAGCCTTACCTCTGTGCCTGGAAAGATCATGGAACAGATTCTCCTGGAAGACATGTTAAGGCACATGAGGGATGATCAGGTGATCGAAGACAGCCAGCATGGCTTCACCAAGGACAGATCATGCCTGGCCAATCTAGGGGCCTTCTATGACAGCATTGGTGGACAATGGGAAGGCAAGTGATGTCATCTACCTGGAATTCTGCAATGTCTTTGACATGGTCCCCCACAACATCATTGTCTCTAAATTGGAAATATATGGATTTGAAGGGTGGCCTATTTGGTGGATGAGGAATTGGTTTGAAGGTTGCAGCCAGAGGGTTGTGGTCAATGGCTCTATGTCCAGGTAGAGACCACTGATGAACAGTGTTTCCCCAGGGGTCTGTCTTGGGACAGATACTCTTTAACATCTTTATCAATAACATAGATGATGGGATCGAATGCAACCTCAGCAAGTTTGCTGATGACACCAAGCTGAGTGGTGCAGTTGATATGGCAGAAGGAAGGAATACAATCCAGAGGGACCTTGATAAACCCAAAAGGTGGGCCTGTGTGAACCTAGTAAGATTCAGCAAAGCAAAGTGCAAGGTTTTGCAGTTGGCTCAAGGTAATCCCAGATATGTGTACAGACTGGGAGAAGAAATTCTTGAGAGTAGCCCAGCTGAGAAGGATTTAGGGGTCCTGGTCGATTAAAAACTTAACATGGCCCAGAAGGCCAGCAGAATCCTGGGCTGCATTAAAAAAGGGGTGGCCAGTAGGGCAAGGGAGGTAATTGTCCCTCTCTACTCTGCCCTTGTGAGGCCCCATCTGGAGTACTGCATCCAAGTCTGGGACCCCCAACAGAGAAAAGATGCAGAGCTTTTGGAGAGAGTCCAGAGGAGGACCACAAAGATGATCAGAGTGCTAGAGCACCTCTCATATGAAGATAGGCTGAAGGAGATGAGCTTGTTCAGTCTGGAAAAGAGAAGGCTGCAAGGAGACCTCATTACGTCCTTCCAATATTTAAAGGGAGATTATAAACAGGAGGGAAATCTACTTTTTTATGAGTAGATAGTAATAGGACAAAGAGAAATTCTTTTAAACTAAAGGAAGGGAGATTTAGATTATATGTAGGGGGAAGTTTTTCACTCAGAGGGTGGTGACGCACTGGAACGGGCTGCCCAGAGAGGTTGTGGATGCCCCGTTCCTGGAGGTGTTCAAGGCCAGGCTGGATGGGGCCCTGGGCAGCCTGATCTAGTACTTGATCTAGCGGTTGGCAACCTTGCTTGTGGCAATGGAGTTGGAACTTGATCCTTGAGGTCCCTTCCAACTCAAGCCATTCTAAGATTCTATGATTCAAGTCTACTGGTTCCAGCATTCTACTGTGCTCTCTCACTGAGAAGAGCCAGGCCCCAGGAGCCCAGGCTTGGTTGATACTTTTCAAAACATTTCCTATACAAAATAAGCTAAAGAAGAATAATAACTCCCCCAGTGTTTTCTTTGACAGTCAGTTTTCCTGGGCTTATATGCCACTGCTGAACTGGCAAAGGAACCGTCTGTCAGATGGCCAGTGAGAAGGGGGAGGGAATTTCACAGCAGTTTCACACCATCCCCTTATCTTCTTGTCCAGACACCTGTGGGAGTGGAAATGGCCTTCAGCTGCTCCCAGCAGGCACCAAGGCTTTTGTCTCCTTGACCTGGGCAGTCCTCAGCAGTTTCTTCCTGTGTAAGTCATAGTGGGGCAGGACAGCTCCAAGGCACAGCCTCTCCTCATCTCACCTTCTCTGCAGCTCCTCTGGTGATCATGGAGGGATTTTCCTAACAGCTGCACGTGTCAATTTTTCGCATTTCACATGAGTTCCCATGTCTGGTAGTGAGTGTGCCAACCATTAATATATAGCATGCTTTTACTGTGAATTCATGACGTATCACCACAATTGAACTTCTCCGATAATGACATAAGTTATTAATGAAACAAGGTTTGTCTTGAAGCTCTTTAAAAGAAAATAGCATTGGTTCGCACTCGTGGTATATTTTTTGCCCCAACTTATCCTCTTCCAGACAACTCACAGAAAGAAAGAAGGGGAAGAGAAGTAAGCACCAAACAAACAAACAAACAAACAAACCCCAAAACCCTCAAAAAAAAAAAAAAAACCCAACTCCAAATCTTCCTTTTGTTAAGAAAAATCACAGGAATCTTCTAAATGGTTCGTTCTGAATCTTCTTGCTTAGAAGGAAGATAGCACTGAGCTGTAGCTGCTTTCCCTTTCTGCTCCCAGAAGGAGCATCTGCCTCATACAGTGTAAAAATGCATTAGTATGGGGCTCAGCTGATGATCTAGTGGTCTTTTGCAATTATTTGTGATCATGCCTTCTGAAAAGACCCTGGTATAAGTAATAACTGTCAATAAAAAAAAAACAAAAACAAAATTCAAGTAACTGCTACCTCAGTGATATCTGTAAATCTAAAATGTTTGCTTTGTATTAATGGGCTCTGTATGGTTGCAGAAGTTCTCTGTCTATTTGCTGTATGCACTGTTGTTTTCATTTATTTATTTTTAATAAAATGCTCTAAATGTTTGCTGCTGGAAAAGAGCAACGCTATGGGAAGATTTGAAGTGATATTCATAAGAACTGTGAACACTGACTAATTGATTAACCAAGAGTTCTTGAAGAGAATGATTTGATTAGGGTAATTTATAGAGATTGTATCTTTTGTCATCATTTGTCTTTGAAAACAGAGAAGAAAACTGCTTCCAAGTGCATGTAGCCGCTGGCATGAGAGATGGTGTATGCAACATCATCAGTTACAGCAGACTGCTCAATTTTGTACCTTTCCAGCTAGTCAAATACCCAATAACAATACACACAGGCACACACGCACACACACACACAAAAGCTCTTTGCACTCAAAACTTTTCTAACATCGCCTTAGAAAAATATTTGGGGTTGTTCACCGCTCTGCTCTCTGTAGCATAAACATTTATTTAAATGGGGCTGTCTTTTCAGTAATGAAGAATGAAGGAAAAACAATGGTCTGATTTTGACAAATTAACTTGTGATTTGGAGAGTCAGTGAAGCAGGGAAGAGACATTCCTAACTATACTAATTAAATGAGCTTGCAACATTTATTTTAATGCAATGGAACCAGCCATATGAAGATGAACATTTTAATTTATTTTGCAGTGACATTATGAAAAATTTCTCTGCTGCAGATTATCTGCAAAAACAAATCTCATCAGCATCTAGGTTTGTGCATAAAATTTACATCTCTCACACAAGTTTGACCTTCCCCAGCGAAAACAAATGGAATGTGCTAAGTTAAAAAGTTTCTGCAAAGGTTGTCTTCCATTGATGCGGTGGTTTATGTTCAAATTACCTCTGTGAAAAACACATCCATTTTTCATGGTGCAGTGTAGATGAAAAATTCTGAATCCATTCTAAGGGGAATGCAAATATAGCTCATTAGTTTAAAAACATTTTTCATGAACGACTGCTGAGTATTTTCAGGCAGACGAGAATGTGCAGCTTCAGCCAAGAGTGAGCACCACATGTCCTACTAATTGTTTTTTAAACTTGTTCCTTTCCTCTATGGCATTCAGTAACTCTAGAAAGTGGGAAGATTCCTGGAGAAAAAAAATAAATTATAGGTAACCTTACTGATAGCATATACTGGGTCTTTTCAATATCGTCTATGATATGAAGAAAAAAATAGGAGTATTTGCTTTCGGATGGGTAATATCATTATATTCCGGCACATGACATTTCTCTTCTCTGAGTTTTTTCAGGTTTTAGTAATGAGTAGAAGTGTTATTTATGGAGCGCCATCAGCAGAGAAAGCATTGTCCTAAGGTTCATATCAGTGATGGTGTTATGGAGCTGCTGTCGGTAGGAGCTGCAGAAGCTCACTGAGTTTTGCTTTTTTAACGAGGTTGAATAGCAGTAAGATATTTTCACTGCTTTGAATGACCCTTAAGGTGTTTTACCCAGGATTCTCCTCTCTTCAGCAGGCTTCACAAAAGTTTCCATGACATGAACTTATAAAGCCAGAGAGGTGTGCAATGATTCTTTAGAAATGATGTGATTTCATGGTCAGGTCACTTGGCATGTACCCTGTTTCTCTGGGTAGTAGCTCTCTATGGGCACCCACTGGTTCCTTCTTGCCCCATGGTGGAGGACAACTGTGCCCATGGCTGGACTTACCTTAGTAGCTCAGGTAGATCTTCTTTCTCAGCCATCTGCAGCCGGGAGTGCCTGCAGGTTCCAGCCATGCCCTGGTACCCATGGACTCATAGGCAACCTTCGCCAGAAGAAGACCTCCCAAAATGCTCACACATTCGAATGAGATCAGCAGACTTCAGCAAGTTGTGAAACACCTCTGAACTGTGGCCATCTCAGGGCTGAACTGCACACTTCTTCCGTGTGTGCACAGAAAAGCTTGAGTGCAGGCATTTACCCAGCTAAAACTGAAGGGATTTTTTAGACAGGAACGTGTTTATTACTCAAAGTTGAGTTGGAATTTAACCATAACAATTGTATTAACAACCCTAATGCAATGTTATGGCAGTCTTAATAACAGTCAAGTATTAAAAGTCAATTCATAATAAAAATCCTGTTGCCAAAGATCATAACCCTGCTTTTTCACCCGAAAAGCAGTCCTGTGAACCCTAGATGTTTGCTAAGCACTTGCTTACTACCACTTGTTTGAGGTGGAAAATCAGCAGATACTGAGTAACACCATCATCCTATACACTTGTTAATGTTTTTTTGATGACTGTCTATCATTTTTTTCCTTCTCTTAGGGTGCCTGTTCCTGCTTTTCTACTTAAGACTTTCAGAATAATTTTTTTAGGTGTCCAATCTTAAAAAAGCTTCTCATACTATAATTGCAGGGCTTAAATCTTTTAGAGCTTTTTCTTTAGCAGAGCAAAAATATCCTCCCAGTCATACACAGGAAAGTCATCTCCAGCAAGTACCACTATCAGAACCACCACAGCACTTTTGTATGGGCATGCTTCACAGCCCTTCCATACATCAGCAACCTTATGTCTGTCTGGTCAATACAGAGCTAAAGCTCCCTGACTTTCTGAAACAAGAAGGTATCCTTGTGCTTCAGAGCAACAAGAAGGGAAGTGATTCTATGCAATTTTCAAGGCATCTACTCACAAAGTAAAAACCAGGACCTGCAATTCTGCCTTCATGGCTTGGGCCACAATGCGGCCATGGTTTCACTTGCATCAAGGAATGTTCCCTCAGGAAAGTCATTCCTCATAGTTCCTGGGAATGTGAGAAATGCTCTGGATAGCATAAACTCACAGACTATGAGTCCTTCCAATTTGTAAAGTCAGGGTCAGTCCTGGATCACTGGCAGATGTAAGCTCTAGTATGTGATTCTCAGTGTTGAAGGAAAGTAAAGGATTTATATGGAGCTGAAGGGATGATGGTCAGTCTTTGTGCTGAATATGCATTGCAGCAATCAATAACTCTACTCTTTAAAAGTCATTGGGTAACAGTTATGCTCTGAAATAACGAAGCTGCCACATTGCTCATTGGCCCCAGTAGAAGAGCTAGATGAAGAAACATACTTTCAAGACAACTATAAGCATATAAAATTGCAAAATTATCATAGAATCATAGAATGGACTGGGTTGAAAAGGACCTCAAAGATTATCTAGTTTCAACCCCCCTGCTGAATGCAGGGTCGCCAACCACTAGACCAGGCCGCCCAGAGCCGCATCCAGCCTGGCCTTGAATGCCTCCAGGGATGGGGCATCCACATCTCTGGGCAGCCTGTTCCAGTGCGTTACCACCCTCTGAGTGAAAAGCTTCCTCCTAATATCTAATCTAAATCTCTTCTGTCTCAGTTTAAAACCATTCCCCCTGGTCCTATCATTATCAACCCATGTAAACAGTCATTTCCCCTCCTGTTTATATGCTCCCTTCAAGTATTGGAAGGCCACAGTGAGGTCTCCCTGGAGCCTTCTCTCCTCCAAGATAAACAAGCCCAGTTCCCTCAACCTTTCTTCATAGGAGAGGTGCTCCAGCCCTCTGATCAGCTTGGTGGCCCTCCTCTGAACTCGTTCCAAGAGCTCCACATCTTTCTTGTGCTGGGGGCCCCAGGCCTGGACACAGTACTCCAGATGGGGCCTCACAAGAGCTGAGTAGAGGGGGACAGTCACCTCCCTCTCCCTGCTGGCCACTCCTCTTTTAATGCAGCCCAGAATATACTTGGCCTTCCGGGCTGCCAGCGCACACTGCTGGCTCATGTCCAGCTTCTTGTCCACCATGACCCCCACGTCCTTCTCCGCAGGGCTGCTATCGAGGAGTTCTTCCCCCAGGTTGTATAAATACCTGGGATTGCCCAGGCCCAACTGCAACACCTTTCACTTGGCCTTGTTGAACCTCATTATGTTCACATCATCTGAGAGGACAGAGGAAAGTAGCTTCTTCCAGCATGATGGAGTTATTTGAAGCTGTTTCACTGATCTTGAAATCTGGAAGTGTTTCACCATCACCAAGACATATGCATCTCTCCTAAAACAGTCAGCAGTCAAGCTTGTGGACGCAAAGCAAAAATTTCCAACCATGCACACATTCAGCTGAAAATACCTTTGCACTGAGATGGCCTCATAGGACCAAACTCATCCACAGAGGTACTTTTATGAAACTATGACTCCATCAACAGTGTCCTGTGTTTCCAGTGTATTATTTACAAGCAATAGAGGCTGCTGTCATGCCTTCCTCTAGATCTCTGATGAGAGAAAATGATTATGCATTTATGCAAAAAAAAGAAGATAGCATACAGACCTTCAAAAATAAACTTATGACAATTTGCTTTTGACTCCAAAGTCACATACAAGAAGTCATTGCTCTTTCTGATCTCGAATATGCCTTGTGTTTCCTGTGAGGAATCATTTCTCTTTATTCACCTTTCTACTGTTTAGGCAACCAGATTGATGTGTTCTGGGTGCTTTTCTGAGATTCAGAAGCTAGTAGCTCAGATAATGGCAGGTATCTATCCAAATGGGGAAAAGCTTTATTTCTCACCAATCTTACTGACCCTTCAGAAGCCACTTTCTTCTCTTTTTATTTGTCCCCCTTCCCCTTTCTTTCTCTGATTTGAATTACCCATTAGCTAAGAAGCATCCAACGATATCACTGTTGCTGTCTGCCACCCATATTAGGGCAGCCAGTTGCTTTCATCCTGATATTTATATTAGACTGAGGCAAACAAGGAGCAACCTCATGGGGATTTCTTGTGAGAGATTCATCTCCACATGCTTCTTCTGTAGGAGCCACAGCCCATCATTCCTCTAGAAGATGCTAAGCAGTCCCAGTGTGGCCAAAAGCAGGACTGATGGTTCTCCAGCCGTTCTCCTCGGTGACCACAGGCAGGAGGCATAGCTGGCCAACAGACAATGTGATCAGGATGCTAGCAGGCACCAACTGCCTCAGAGAACCTTCCAGCCCACCCTGGGCCGTGCAAAAATTGGACAGTCTGAATCTTCTGTGTGGTGGAAAATCTCTGGAGACTTACAGCTATAATCCTACAGTGTCTACTTGCAGATTTCTCTAGGGCTTAGATGACCTGGACACCTCTCCTGCTCAGGCTGAGCAGCCTGTAAATCCCTGCCTGGCTGGAGATGCCGAATTAGGACAGCACTGGCTTTGTGGCTGGCTATGAAAAATGGTGTGTTTTATTCTGGAGGATGGGTTGTCACAGCTTAGGGATACTCCTGGGTCTAGCTGAGGCTCCTGCCTTTTCATACTCCTGACACTTTGACTTTCACTGCCTACTGAGTGGCTCCAGTATCAGACAGCCCACAAGCTTTTTTCCATGAGATGTTAGTCTTTGGACAGTAAGAGTGCCATAAATGAAAGCTAACAGACAGGTAGGAAAATAAGTTTTCTCCCTCTGTCTCTCTCTTTGTTTCTCTGTCCTTTAGTGCAAAACCAGTTTACAGGAGGTTAATTTTATGTAAAGTTTTGTATTTCAGATTGTGACCAGCATTTTTTTTCCCTTGGTTGGCTCTGAGAAAACATATATTCAAGTCTGAGAATTCATCATGTCTGATTAATGATGTGTGTATAGAGCTTTCTGTATCATCTTCCTTCTTTTGGTCTTTTTTATTCAGTTGTTTGCTGTCTTCCAACCCTGCGGATAGATGGTTCTGCAGTGATAAATGTAAAGTTTGCATAAGCCATGTAACAGCAGGACAGCCTATTATCACTGTACATTTTCCATGGCTGTGCAAACCTCTGTAGGCTATTTTATTGCTAATAGATCCACAGAGAAACAGTAGTGATTTTATGACTCTTTTTAAAATGGAAATTCATGTTTGAGAAATACAACTGGGAGGAAACAGATGTAAACCACTTAAGCATTTGCAGAAAATTGAGATGCACACTCTTATTTACAGACCCACATCGCCTCCATCGTTTTATTTTCAAAATTAAAATAAGCAATCTGTTTGCCATGGGAAATGAGGAACCGTAAACTTGTTGTTTTTCCTTTCCTAAGCAATGGCCAGCATCACCATCTCTGTGCTTAATGGCATAGCAGACAATTGGCAACCCCCCACATCCCTCTGGGTTTTATTGTCTATAACGCACTCCTTTTGTAATCTGTGTAAGAGGTATGCAAGTGGGAAAGATTTTAGCATAACTATGTGCCTGAATTCACATAATGATATAAAAGCTAAAATGATTACCTAACCTATTACAAGGTTTTACCCAAGTATTTAAAGTTATTGGAAAACTGATTTAAAAATTTTATTAGCAAACAACTGCAAAGTATTTACATTCATGTCAGAGTGCTGGTATGTTCATTGCCTACACCAGCAGAAAATATGTTTTACTTCTTGCATGCTGTTAGATTACTGACTTTGAGGACCAAGCATCCACTCGGAAAATTATTATAAAATATCCCTATAAGCTCTGTTCAAAATGTGAATGCATGAAATCACCTGTCAAAAAAAAAAAAAAAAAAAAGCACTGAACATCTATTAGTTACAAGATCTTGAGGTGATCCACAGCCCTGACTCTATGCAGATTGGAACTGCGCACTCTCTTGGTGCTCTTTTGTGGAATGGATGCTACAGATGCTAACCAGGGCCATGGAGTGCTATGGGGCTTGGAGCTATGGCATGGCACCACTAAGGGCCAAAGTTGGAAGAGAAGCCGGTGAGCCCTGTGATCCTTGGGAGTCACCACCAGCACAGAGTTTTCAGTTATGTATTCTGAACTGAAAGGGATTATAACATACTCTCTCAGATTTCTCTCATCTGAAGAGCACAGCTGAATGTGTAGCTCTGCATTCAACAACCTGCTGAAATCTCGCCTTGGAGCTGGGATGAACCAGGTCCTTTTCCTCCACAGCCATGCCATTAACCACCTGGACACTGTATATTCTTCAGAAGACTGAAATTCTGACAAAGCAGCTGGGAAGAAGGTGGAGGACATCACTGCAGTGCTCTTCTTGGGCCTCCTTCTGTGCCATATGAAGACGAAAAAGGAAAGGAGAGCTGCTTTTGTCAAGGGCAGTGGCACCAGCGTGCCTGGGTCATGTTAGCGCAGCTTGCGAGCAGGAGAGGAAAGGGAGCAGCTGGGGAGAGCTGAGCTGGCAGTGTCAGACACCCAGGGAGCAAGGATGTGAGCGCCCGGAGAGCAGAGTGAGGAGAAAGAAAAATCAGGTGTCGAGAAAGAATGGCCTGGGGAGGTGGGGAAGCAAAACAGCTGGGATAAGAGAGCTCCCATAAAGAGCAAAACCAGACACTAATTCCACTTTTGGGAGAAAAGACTAAGACACATATTGCATTAAGGAGAGCTAACAATACAGACTGCCTCCCCTAATGTTATTCCTCCATCCAAGCAGTTTCCATAGTGATGTCGTTTGATTGCAAGCAAGAGAGGAGATGGTCCCAAGGCAGTGTCTGCAGAAACACCACAAAAAAGGATAAGACCCCCTGGCCCCCCAAAGAGTGGCACAGATCCTGCGTGAAGGGTCTGGTTGTCTCGATCCACCTGTGGGCAGTGCAGGGACAATCTCCTGCTCCATCCCAGAAGTGTGTAGAAAGCAGAACCTCTTGCTGATCCTACGTCCGGTCCTTGGAGTCACCGTTCAGAAACATGCTTCAGCGCTCCAGAATGTTGCGAATACAGCCAGCAGTGGCAGCAGTAAGCTGAAAGAGCCAACACTTCGCACAAAATTGAAGTGAAAGGACTCTTTCTTATACTTTCTTTCACTTCAGTCAGCACTGATTAGTGCATTAAAGGGCTTTATTGACCCCCAGTAGTTAAACGGAAAGCTTTCTTGCTGCTGCACTGAAAGAAGGGACAGATTTTCCAACAGCTGTCTAATATCTCTGTCAACATGGAAATGAAATAGATTTAAGAACCTCAGAAAAGCATCTGAACATTTAGTGCCCAGTAACAGTGAATTCCAATTTCCACTTGCAGAAACGGGAATTACTCTCAGTCTGCTCTACCAGCTTTCTAAATAAACATCTGGCAAATTTTATTTTTAGAAAATAAAGAAGTCTTCCCAAAGCAGGCTTCTAGCTGACCACCTTGCTATTAATGCAGCTGCAGAGCCAGTGTTTGAAAACACTAGTGTGAACCCGCGTGTCACATCTAGGCCCACAGGGAAGAAAAGGGCAACAATAAATAGCCAAATAACAGGATAAATGAGAGTCAGTTTCACTGGGATTTGTGAGACGCACTGAAAGCCTTCAGATCCATGTAGAGCAGTGCTCAGATCAATGGACAAAGAGAAAAATATCAGCGTTTTCACTCTCCAGCTGCACACAGCACTCCTTGTTCTTAAATCAAGGCATTGTGATGAGGAAAGATCAAGAAAACATAGCCCGAGGACCTGTGAACAGATGTCTGCTCCTTTCCTTGGTCCAACCCAGCCTGCTATAGCTCATATCTTAAAAAACCAACAACAGGATTGAGCAATTACTCCCTATACGCTTGTTATTGTCATCCAATAAAGCAGCATCTAAAATAATAGCTTTTCTCCTGCCACCCAAGGTTGATTTCTGGAGAAAAAAATGCGTTGAAACTGATTAGGTTAGAGAGATAGGTCTGCATAAATAATTGCTGTAAGTCAACTAAGTCAAAATAATAATAGCAGAGAAAATTAACTTTCAGATAGAAAAGCTACCTGCCTATGCTCTCATTTGTACACTGAAGGCTAATTCAGCAAATGAAGAATACAGTTCTTGGGACAAAGCAGGTAACCCATGGCTTCGTGATGATAGCTGTCACAAAAGCCAGGTCTTCCCTGAGATCAATTGGCCTCAAGTACAGTTAAATTCATTATTATTTTAATAATAATAATTATTAATCATAATCATCATGGATCCACATTAAGATTTATGCAACTTTTCCCAGTTGTTTTGCCCTGTCAGCAGGGAAGCCTAGATTTACAGATATTTAGATAGGATACTTGAAGCAATCCAAGATTTCCATTCATACATTTGAAAGGTGCATTTTTTCATGATTTTTTGCCTTTCTGTCACCAGTTACTTTCTTCAATATCATACAGAGTAGACATGTTCTTCAATTAATATTGCTGTAGTCATCAAAGATCGTTGCTTTTCTGGGCAGTCAACAATCTGAATGTGGAAACACTTATGACAACCCTCCCTCTCACAGGAGAGGAAATGTCTTGTTCAGTATCTCTGTTCTCAGTCTTGAAATAATGCTTATAGCCCTATTTGTCTTGCCAGTACCATTCTCTCTTCACAAGAAAGAGCCCGTTCAGAGCAATCATTACCACCATGTTTTATGCAGGAGTCTGTATCTAATAGCAAATACTCTGCTCAGGCCAAGTTGATGAGAGTGATGCCACGTCTGTTGAGCAAATCTCTTGTCTCTACCTAGCTCATTCTGCATGACCTGTTCATATTCTTTTCTATTTTTACTTCAACTTTTGTATTATTATTCCAGAAATTGATATGTTTTAAGTAATTCTCCCTACTTCTTGACTATTTTATTATTTTCAGTGAAGTACATTTTGTATGGATCCATTGTCATAAACACAAAAAAATAAGTTTTTCCACAGCGACTGAAGTAATTCTGACCATTTTGTATTCAGAACTGAATCTAAGTTAAATAACCTGTGCAGATCCAGTGAAAACAAGCTAGGGCAAAACCTCCCCAAAAACCCTAGATCTCACAGTAACAAAGTAACTCTTCTACCAACCCTTAGGTTTCAGTTGAAGTGCGTCCCACTTCAGCTCTAGTCAAAGGCTTTTCTTACACTTGCAGATGAGCAAATATGCTGCTCCTTATCAATTATTAGCACTAGGGAGCTTACAGACAGGAGGGAGATTGACTTTTTACACAGTCTAATGGTAACAGAACAAGGAGGAATGATTGTAAACTAAAAGAGGGGAGATTTAGATTAGATGGTAGGAGGAAATTTTTTACTCAGGAGATGAGGCAGTGGCACAGGCTGCACAGAGAAGCTGTGGATGCCCCATCCCTGGAAGCACTCAAGGCCAGATTGGATGGGCCCTGGGCAGCCTGAGCTGGTGGGTGTAGCCCGGCCCACAGCAAGGGGTTGGAACTGGATAGTCTTTAAGGTCCCTTCCAAACGCAAGCCATGCTGTGATTGCATGAAAAGTGTTTCTGTATTATCATGTCATATGCAGAAAATAAATTGGGCAGTGTGCATTTGATGAACTTGCAGGACTTGTGCTGCACACCAGTACTGAACTTGCAATGTTTTCGTTTATTTTGAGGAGTGCTTCTACACTGTATTTATACTGAGCCTGAAGTAGAGGAAAAAGAGTATTGAACATGTAGCTGAAGCCAAACTTCTAGACATTTTGCAAATGAGCTCACCATATTCCACAAGTATGACAACAGAGAAGTAATCCCAGAACACTATCACGTAAGAAGCTTTGAATGACATGGATAGCAAGGAAAATGTGAAAGGTTATGAACATTTCTGCATGTGTTTCCCCATCCCCATCCTGACTGCCAAGAGAGAGTGGCCGCTGGGTCGGTGAAATCTGCGGTACTCATCCCTCTGTTTTAATGGAAACTCTGCCTGATACTGAAAGTTGACTTGAAGTGGAACTTGAGAATAAGAAACTCGTTTTCCTTCAATCATGCACCCCACTGCAGACTCTTCCTAGTTTATCATGATTAGCATGTTCTTCTTCAGGGCTTGGAGATTTGCAGCTTTCCCTCTAGACTTCTGTCCTTGTAGTTTCAAGGAAAGTTGTGAAAATGTGAAAAAAAGGCAATCAAAAAACAAAAGGTAGATGAAAGAACTGAGAATGTGTATGTGGCTCTAAATCCCAGGAATGTTAAGGAATCTTATTATTATTAAAACTACATGAAAGTGATTTCTTATGATTTTAGAAACATCTATCATTGAGTTTGGAACGCTTGTATTTGGCAAGAAAGGCTTTGTGTTTTCTTATAGAGTTTCATGAAGCATTGCACACCACAAAGCTTCCTATATCCTGGAGGTTTAAAATATGCAAGAGCATCCTATTCCTATTACATGCCCAGGATTCGTATCTGAAATCACATTTTGGCCACAAAAGAGAAATTAATAAGCCATCACTCACCATTTTCTATGATAATTAAGGAGTTGCACTAAACTGAGCATTGCAAATTTTCCATGTGCCAATTTGCTGCCACGTTTTAGTACGCTAGCTGAAGAGCCCAGAAATCAAAGAGATGCTGGCAACTTCAAACATGAATATGTCGAGCTGTGCTGTTCTGAATGAAAATGGACACAAGTGAATGTTAACATTTTTCTCTCTAGAATCCGTCACCCAGGCATGTTTGATGCTTTCTTCCACATGCTGGAGCTGGAATTAAGTAATGAATAAACATGTCTCACTGAAACAACTTTGACATTTCAACTAAGTTTCCACATTAAGATAAGGTTGTCCCCCCCCGCCCCAGAAAAGGAGTAGAAATTTGAGAGAACCCGGTGGCTGAAGTATAGTATAAAAAAGCTGTATGAACACTTCGTTAAATGCACAGATTTAACCCTGCTGTTTTTCTCCTAATCATTATTAATTGCCTCCAGTGGTGGACATTAATTTCCCTATTGCAGCAACATGCATCTTGAGTTTGGGCATATCCTAATATATCAAGTGGGACAGGTGATATAATTCAGCTGGTCACAGCTGGAAAGAAGACAGCCACCCACATGCAAGCAGTCTGTCAGCCTTAGTTACGCTGCAGACACCACTGCAGCCTCCATAACAACATTGTACATTTATCTCTGGGGATAACTTTACAAGAAGTATAGCCGATCGGTTCATCCTATTTAATCTCCTGTTGTCTTAGCAGTAATAAGAATGCCTTCACCTAAGCTTCAGCTGTGAATTTTGGGGGGAAGGGAGGAGGGCCCTCTCGCTCCTTGCCTTGGGGCTGAGCCCCCATTCCTGCCTTGGGAAGTGTGCGTGCTTCCGCAAACAGTTTCTCTTTCTGACAATGGCACACTTCCAGGTGAAGAATGTTTCCTTGGAAAAAGTCTTGCCCAAGTGTCCTGATTATAGAGTTAATTAAACATGCAAATTGCTGCTAGCTCAGAGCTCCTTTCCCAGCACATCCCATAACTCCACCTCGGCAGCCGTTATGTTGTATGCATTGAATTCAAGCTGGAAGATAAAGGAAGCGTGAGCAAATAAAAGACCGTGTAAAAGGATTTCAGGATTTGGCCCAGAGGAATTCTGAGAGTTTATATAGGCAGGACCAGGTCCCACACTTGTCTTCTTTCAGCTGTAATTAACCTTATTCTGCACTGCAACTGCCTTCACTTGTAGCCACCAGCAAAGAATAGATCATGGAGGTTTTTAGCTCTTTGGTTAATTGGGATGCAGCTTGGCTGCCTGTCCAAAGCATTGTCCAAACTTGCAAAAATCATTTGTCCAAAAAAAAGGAGGAAATTTAGGATGCTGAGAATTTCTGGAACAGGGTCTTCCATTTCAAAATTTTCAGTGAATTGTGAAAGCACCTTTTCAAAGAAGATCTCTTTTCCATATAAAAGAGCAAATGAATTTTGAGGATATAAAAGTAGAGCCTTTTGCTTCATTTGACAAGGCTCAAATGCAGTTTGTAGTTTGACCAGTTTGGCAATTCCCAGTAACTAATTCACTCTTGAGTTCACAACTAAAAACGTGAAGTGCAAGAATTTAAAAACAGAATTGTTATTTAAGAGAACAAGTCCTGTCGTAGAAGCCTGATGTGAACTTGATGGGTCTTCTTTCTGCTCCTTAGCTCTTGTGCCTTTCCAATGATTCTGATTGGATAGGACTTGTCCTGCAAAGCCTTGCTGCCTTCCACAGAGATACTGTAAAGGACCAATGGAACGTGACAGAAGCCCCATCACTGAGGGATGGCACCACACAAGTGTGGCTATTTAATGAATCAGAACATTGAGGTGAAGCCGGTCCATAGCATCTTAGCATGTAATAACATTTTACACTGAGCCTAAATACATCATAAAGCATGTTTTTAACTGCTCAGTGATTAAGCTTGATGCATATAACTTAGCTGAAAATCACCAGCAATAAAGAAAAAGGAAAAATATGCTTATGTGGCTTTGAAGTGGTTCAATTCTTCACCATCTCTGTGAAATACACCATCCCAGGACTCCCAGACAATACCTCACTAACCAGATCACCATTTCTTTAAAGGTGACATTGTGTCCCGACAGCACCAGAATTCCCTCGTTGTCTGGGCCAACACACCATCGCAGCGCTGCCTCCTGCCTTTGATTTCCCCCTTTTCCCATAGAAGGACTGTGCAGGGCTGTGTTTACCACATGGTCTTCCCACACTCCACAGGAGGATGCAGTGTTCCCCACCACGCTGTGCTGGCTCCTCAGCTGCCTGACCCCGCTCAGCCTTACTGGGAGAAGTCCTTCCACTTTGCTGCGAGTGGCTCTATATTTCATCAGGAGTGACGCCTGATTTGGTCTGGAACACAGTGTTTATGCTCACCGTGTCTCTTTTTTTACCACTTCTAAGGCACACTGTTCTACTGTCCAAAAGCCAAGGGGAGGCTTTAACAGGGCAAGTATTTGCTACAAAAATTCAGCAAGGAGGGATAACAATTCTGGATATGTTGCGGCTGCTGTCATTGACTTTGACAAGGTGGTTTTTGTTATCTGGGCAGCAAAAGTGTTTGGGTTAAGTTGCCAGTGCCCCTCTGTCACAAAGCTCTCGGCCAACCTGTGAATCAGAGCTCGCTATCAGAGCGGGTCAGTGACACTGTTGTGCTGCCTGCTTGGGTGGCTTTGCCTAGCAGCTTTGCTTCAGTGAGAATGGTTATTTATGAGTTATCACAAGATGACTCCAGTGTTATGATCACTGTTATTAACATAAGTTGAAAGGAACAAAGGCTTTGTACTAAAAAGGAAACACGAAGGAAAAAGCCTTGTGCAGTGGTATGCAGGCTGAGTGCTTTACAAAAGTACACATTTCCCTATTAATTGAAAGAGTTAAATTGAGGAACTAGGCATTGATGCAATGTGTTGTTCCCATTCTGGAAATACATTCCCTAAGAGTTAATAAATCATCTATGAATTCTAATCTTTTAAAGTCATTTCAGAGAGATGAAGTCATCTGCTATAACTGTAAACGCAGTACCCCTGCCTTCATGGCATTCGGATGGGAAAGGTGAGCAGCTGATTGGAGGTGCTTGGCTGCCAGAGACAGATGCCCCAATTTAAATGCCACTCCATTTGTTTTTAGAAAACTGAGTTGCTGGAATAATATTTCCTTCTTTTGTAAGGCTTTATGCTGGATTTCTTCCTGTTTTATCCCAGTTTGACAGGGCAAAAGGATTCATTTCCTTCCTATTAAATCTGAAGGGACTGCATTGCCGATGCTGGCTGTTTCAACAGACCCACCTGGTGCCAGACCTGCAGGAGTACCACGCTCTCATTTTGGCACCCAAGGCAAATCTTTCTGCAGGAGCACAGTGGGAGCTGCTTCTGAAAAGCTTGGGATTCTGTTTTGTTTTGCTTTTTACAGAAGCTGAACTGATTTCCCTGGAAAACCAAGCATTTCCCTGGAAAACCAAATGTTCGATTTCCCTACGAGGACAGGCTGAGAGAGGTGGGGATGTTCAGCCTGGAGGAGAAGAGGCTCCAGAGAGACCTGAGGGCAGCCTTTCAATATCTAAAGTGGGGGCTGTAAAAAGAAGGGGACAAACTCTTTAGCAGGGTCTGCTGTGATAGGACAAGGGGAAACGATTTCAAACCAAAAGAGGGGGGATTTAGGTTGGATATAAGGAAGAAGTCTTTTACAGTAAAGGTGGTGAGGCACTGGAACAGGTTGCCCGGAGAGGTGGTGGATGCCCTGTCCCTGGAGACATTCAAGGTCAGGCTGCATGGGGTTCCGAGCAACTTGTTCTAGCTGTAGGTGTCCCTGTTCATTGCAGAGGAGTTGAACTAGATGACCTTTAAGGGTCCCTTCCAACTCAAACGATTCTATGATTCTATGATTTCAGCCTTATCCCTATCCCAGGCCCTTACATTCATCCGTACCAGTCCTAAACTGGAAGTTTGCATCAGGCTGTGAGCTCCCTGAGCACAGGGGGATCTAACTCTGCTGGGTTTGATATGCCACCTCCTGACTGCTGCTGGGGCAGGAGTGGGCCACAGAAACCTGGCTTGTGAGTGCAACATAGACAAGCTCATCTCCCGTACCCTTGTTTCTGTGATCAGGTTTAATTCTCCTGTCGACAGCCAAATGAGATGACACGAGGCTGTCAGGCTGTGCAAGCCACGTCAACTTCAGAGTCACTCAGCTTCAGTCAGCTGCTTGCTTGTGACAAAATGTCACAGTTTAGAGCATGAGTCACCCTCCTCTGCAGAGAGTTTTAATTGAAATCACATCATCAAAGAGCTGCAGCCAGGCACTGCTGTGCTCCTTGATGATTGCACACCCAAAGGGAACAACCTGAACAAAGTTCCACCTAAAGGGAAAGAAACTCAAGCACATCTGGAAGTGATCACGTCCTCAGGACAAAGATCAAACCTCCCTCACACCTCCTGGGGTGTAACAGAGATGTTTCTCAGTGGGAATCCATCAAACCTGGTGCTGAGCTCTCCCAGCTCACTCAGTGCCTTTTACGCAGACATCAGTGGTAGCACTGTCCGGTGTACACATTATGGAGAGACAGTCAAAAATGGTATATCAATGATAGCATCTTTAATAGCCATAAAAATAAAATGAGGAAGACAGGGGGTGATAAATAAAGAGCAACCCATATTGATCCATCTGCATCTGGTTGTTAGATTTCTTATACAGTTCATGGGAACAAAAATCTGTCAGTTCGTCTTCATAATAAACTGCTTCCCATTACCAGGCAGTGGGTGATCTCATGGGCTTTAAAGGAACATGCAAGAGAGATCCACAAAAAAGGATATGATGAGGATTATTAATACAGCAATAAATTTCATCAGCCTTGCCTCTTAAAGCTGGGACAACTGCACTCTGCAATAAATACAATAATCATAGTCAGAAGCTCTTCTGCAGCTCCGTCATGTCCCTGTGTCAGGTTCAGCATATGGTTTATGGTATGTGCTGCCTTGGGAAGGCTGTGGTTAATGCCAGAGTGCATCTGCAGGCAAACATAGAGGGGGTTCTGGAGTACATGTGCTTGGTGGGCTCCATGTGCTCAC
The DNA here is from genome assembly GCF_002078875.1 of Numida meleagris. Classification (NCBI taxonomy): domain Eukaryota; kingdom Metazoa; phylum Chordata; class Aves; order Galliformes; family Numididae; genus Numida; species Numida meleagris. The sequence goes on along the minus strand of NC_034410.1, from coordinate 32,219,340 downwards.
CAACATGTGAATATTTTTCCATTTGAGATCCCATGTGCTTGAGGCTACTGTTGGCTCCACGGAGGGATGTCTGAGCACTGAGCACACTTCTCACTTCCAGCCATGACACCCGCTTACATCTTTTGGACAGGAACAGCAACATTTGCAGTAAAGACACACCACTAAGCTCAGGGCTCAGAAGTACTCCCACTTTTCGATTGATTTGAACTGCTGAACATAATTTCAGCCGGGCTTTGAACGCGGTGCTATTCTGAAGCGTTGCTCTGCGTTATGATGCATAGAGCTTCTCCTGTGGTATTTGCCCATCTCAGCTTCTGGCTTCCTGCAATACAAACACGCTGACTTCTCTTCCCACCAGATTCCCTCACCTGAGTCACAGGAGGGAGGAAGCGCTGTTACAGACAAATGAGTGGCAAAGACCTTCCAGAAGCACAGTTCACCAGATCCTTAAACTCTAGTCCCTTCAGCAGCGCTGCGGCTTGTTTTCCCAGTGAGTGTGAGGTGAGATGCAGAGGGACAGCCTGTTGTCGTGGGCCAGGAGCACACTGGTGTCTTCATGGGAACGGACAGAGCAGTTCCCTGCTGCAGCTCTCCTTACCCTGTGCCTCCTTGGCTCCCCGGGCATTTTGGGTGCTACTGTACACTGTATTTAATGCATGTCCCTTCGAGGAGAGAGACAAAGGAGTGCTGAGCGATATTGTTATAAACAAGCCTTTAGCTCAATGGAGTTGTTTGACAGGCTTGAGTTCTTCATCCTGCTTGTTTACACTTAGGCAGACACACACATACATACACACGCTTAAATAACCTCTGCAGTTTAGAGCTCCATCACTCCCTTTGTCCTTGAATCCTTTCCTCCAATGTTTATGACCCGTTTTCAAAGGCATGTGCTGGTATCTGATGATCTGTGTCTCTTCAAGTCTGCACGCAGACATGTGATCCCACTGCCTGGCAATGCTTCCAGGGACAGCCGTCCTGCCGGCTCCCCTCCTCTGCCCCTTCCGCGGATAAAAATGACTGATGGAGCCCATTACTTATCTATCAGATAATAGATCTACTTCGACACAGATTCCTCACAAAACTCTCTCTTAGCAAAATCGGTTCTGGATGTAGAGGAGGCGTTGGGCTAAAACGTTGCTTTCCAGGGTGGGCTAATTTAGCATTTATATTCTTTTTCCCTATTGACTTCTTTTGTGGAAAATTGGTCCTCTGTGTACAGCAGAATTTAGCTGATCCATACTTTCGTGGTAAGGAAAAAGCCAGTTCTGTAGTAAAAATTCCTCCCCGTAAGGCTGACAGCGTTGTGGCTTGTGGACATGATTAAGATGCGTGCAGCTGAATCCTGACACCCGAACTGGAAGGTGATGCCACCAAAGGGATTCAGTTACTTTCTGTTAGTTCTAAAGCTCTGCCAGTGGTTAGGGGAGAGAAGAAACTGTTTTGTAGCTTTGGCCACATTTCAGTGCACTGTGCCCTGTTACACCGAATGCAGAACAGTTCAAACCCAGGAAAAATGCGAAGCAGCAGCAAGAGGCTTGGCTCATTTCTGTGCTCAGGGCTGTGCTTCTGCTCTGCCTCCACGGTTCTTGGACTCCGTTTGCACATTGTACTTCCCAACTGCACCAGACCCTTGCAAATGCCTCCAAACCCAGTGAAAATATGGTTTGCTTGCCAGTTCGTGATGCTTTTTTGACAAAAGGAAAGATGCTCCCAGATGAAATTCCAGGACCTCGCACCCAGGCCAACATTTCTCTCAAAAGGAATTCACAAACCCTTCGAGGTTCAGCATCTGGAGCTTGGCAGCTGTGGCAGGGCCCAGTTATCAGACAGACAGCTTCCCACCCTGGGAAAGGCAGGCTGAGCTGGCAGCCCTGTGCTTTTCTGGCTCTGTCTGCAGGCAGCAGGATGTGCTTGAAGGCTCCTGGAGGGCTCAGTGTTCACACGAAGCCCTCTCAGCGCTGCAGATGGGTCCCCTTCCCATCCCATGCCCGCCAGCTCCTCAGGACCTACCCTCCACCTTCCCTGCACTATGCAGCATTTCTTCTTCACTTTTTTTCCTTTCAGACTGATGTGCCTATTCCTCAGGGCTCTGAGGAGCAGATAGGAAGAGGCTGTGGTGGCTGTTTTCTCTGTATTGTTGTGGGGGATGTATAGATGGCTACAGATTTCAGTTTGGCAAAACTCCCAGAAATAGCTTTTGCTGAAATATATCTTACTGAAACAACCTAAAAATAACCCGGTGGCAACACAAAGGGTGTATGAAGTTGGGAGATGCAGATACAGAAGGTACAGACCACTTCTCTACGTGCATTCGTGTCCCAGGGAGTGCCTCTGTGGCGGTGTGGCTCCAGCCTTGGTCTTCATGCCTTCCTGGTCAGAAGGACTTGGCTTGGGAGATTGCTCCTGCCTTCAGGGAGTGGCTTATTGAGGGTTTTGCTGAACACTTTACTTGTACATCTGAAATGAGCTCCCTGAGAGGTGCACAGTTTCCCAAGAAGAGGGAGGCTGGTTGACCCCAGCCAGCAGTACTTCTTCAGCAGTGACCGAGGTCCCATGCACGGGCAGTGCAGCATGGAGCACAGCCAGCGCTCCCTGTCTGAGGACCTTGCTCTTCACAGGCATTGTGAAGTGCTCAAAAACATCCAGCTGCTCTCCTGTGCAATTAGTTTTAATATTGCCTGCTTTAGAGAAATAGATTTAGATTAGCTTCAGCAAGTTTACCTTCATTTTTAATGGCAGCGTCTGAGAATCAGCAAAGTTCTCCACAAATCCAAATGAATATATGAATATATTGAGAAATTAGCATGAAATGGACTATATAGCAAACTTATTTCATGTCTCCAGACAAAGACAAATGAAAATCAAGAATCTTTGCAGCTTCCTGGAAGAAAAAAAAGGCATCTTATTGAATAAATTATGCTTGAAAAGGCAGCTGTGTTTTCTTAATGGTCAGAGATTGATTCTCAGGACCAGAAGCCTGAACCAGCAAGCAAAATACTCACTTCTGTCTACCCCATCCTGAGGGCTCATGGCAGCAGAGCTGAGTAAATAATCCTCAGAAGATAATTTACTCACACAAAAGCTTTCTTTTTTTTTTTTTTTTTTCCCGCTTACCAAATGTCAGTACCTTGATTGTGGCTTCCTCTAATTTATTTGTAATTCAAATTTAGTTGTTCAGTTTATTACCTTTCTTCTTTTCTAACAGGTTAGATAGACTGTGAAGGGTCTGCTGCAAGTATTTCAGACTGTCTGCTCCAAAGAGGGCTGAGTCCATCGCCAACTCCACCACACAGGGTCGGGTTTTTCCTCCTTCTGCATCAGTGCAGATTTCATGATCAGGAAAAGCAATTTGGATTGCTGTTAACAGGTTTTGTTCTGCTGGAGGAGGTTTGCTTCAGCCCCGGGAAAGTGACGGCAGCACAAGCTCTGCTGCCTATGAGCACAGTTGAAATGCAAATCTTCTTTTTATTGCCTTCACTTGAAGTAACAGCACCTGCAGCCATGGGGCGGCCAATGGCACAGCCAAACCATCATCTGGCTGTCAGGTGCCTGGGCCCCAGGAAAGTGTCCTGAGGAGCTGGGACCTAGCTGCATTCAGCAGTATCCTTTCTGAATGTACTAATTATAGAGCTCACAATGAAGAGAAATGGTTGCAGCAGTAGTGGATGAAGGATTTTGTCCCTCATTAGGCACGTTTGAGCTCAAGGCTCTGGTAGAGCTTTGTCATCTCAGCCCAGCACTTCTGCTACATGGCAGAATTCAAGCGTGGAGACTTCAAAGAAGCTTTCCATGGGTATTCATGCATGCCAGACTCCATCCCTTGAATGTCTGTGGAAAGCAAACAGAAAAGATATGGGAAGTCTTCGCAAAGGGAATCAATTTCCAAACCACAGCCCAGTTAACGTAGTCCCTGCTTCATTCTCTGGATGTGAAAGATAAAACCATAGATCAGAAACAAGTCAACATCAGCCAGCCACATCTTGGACAGGACACCAGCTCTCCGCGAATGTTTGCTGCCAATCAAATTGCTGCTTACCTCCCTTTCTGCATGACATTGTTATAAATAATTATTTTTGTCCCTCTGTGCTCAGCACTGATGAGGCCACACCTTGAATACTGTGCTCAGTTATGGGCACCTAACTACAAGAAAGAAATGGAGGCCTTGGTGCATGTCCAGAGAAGGGCAATTAAGCTGTGAGGGGTCTGGAGCACAGGCCTTATGGGGAGCGGCTGAGGCAACTGGGATTGTTCAGTCTGGAGAAGAGGAGGCTCATCGCTCTCTACAAAGACCTGAAAGGAGACTGTGGGGAGGAGGAGTTTGGCCTCTTCTCCCGAGTAACAGTGATAGAGTGAGAGGTTCAGGATGGATATTAGGAAAGTTTTCTTCTCAGAAAGAGTGGTGATGCACTGGAACAGGCTGCCAAGGAAGGTGGTGGAGTCACCATCCCTGGAGGGGTTCAAGAACCATGGAGATGTGGCACTGAGGGACGTGGTTAGTGGGCATAGTGGGGATGGATTAATGACAGGACTGGGTGATCTTAGTGGTCTTTTCCAACTTCAGTGATTCTGAGTTCTATGAAAAGGACAGTCTTAACCAATAACTCATGTAAATCTGAGTAGAGGATGGATTTATAGAACAGTGCTTCCCAGTTAGAGTGAGAGAATGGAGACCTGAGCCAGGAGAGCTGCAGGATGGGGTTGAGTTAGTGAAGTCCTTCTTTGCATGATCAAAAAGACATAGCTGTTGTTCAGAAAAGCTCATGGACCAACAAGACATCCAGCAGATAAAGGCAGAGACAAAAACAATTGTAACATAAAGTTGCGGTTTAAAATAAATTTCAGTCATCCCAACTGCTGCCTTTCTGTATCACTGACACAGCAAACCTTCATGGTAAAAGCTGAGGAGGGGCAGGAAGGAGCCAAGGTACAAGGTACTACCTTGTACCTTGTATGCTCTTGTACCTTCCCTCACCAGCAAGATGGGACAGGGAAGGACAAGCACTTACAGAACCCTTGAAACAATTAGAAATGGCTGAAAAGGGAATTTTGGGGAAAAAATAACACTGTCAATTTTTTATTTCACCTGACTTACAGAGGAAAACAAAATTCTTCTAGTTGTATATCTTTAATCTATGGAAAGGAGACTTCACACAAAGCTGTTTTATTTTCTTCAAAGCGGTAGAAAGATCCCAATTTGATAACTTAGTATTCCATGTTACGATGTCAGAAGGAGAGACCGGGTCTTTAAAATACTAAAATGATTTTTTTCCTTGCATAAAAAGGAATGAATTCTTTGCTCCTATCGTTCTGCCATGCTCTGTGGAGAGCTCAGTGAGTCTACAAACTTTCGGGACAACCTGTCGTCAGCCTTCAGGAGCACACAAAATAACTGTTAACCAAAGCATGAAATATGAAACACAAGACAGAATGAAGTGAAACTGCTCTGCTTTCAAATCATGCACAAACAGATTTCCTTGCAATAGGCACAGCTTCTGATTTCTTCCACTTCCCCTGTGTTTCCCTTGTATTCTAAAATAAAAAGTGGTGTCTCAAAATATTCCGCCAACTCCAAGCATTTGTTATTCTAAGCTGGATCCCATCAAAAATGAGTAGGGAAAGCATGACTACTTCTTCAAAGCTCTATTTGTGGGTTTTTAAGTCAGGAGAGCAGTGCAGCTGTCCCTGAGGGGACTCTCTCCATGTCCCCAAGTAGCTGGGGTGGAGGTGGGGCTAAGTGCATCCTTGCCCAGCTCCAGGGTGGCACTTTATGGGTGTTGTTATTTACAGAGTGCACATTAACATCACTCAAATGCAGTTATTCAGTGCATTTCACCCTGCTTTGCAGCTCTGCAGCTCTTTGCTGGTAAGCCAGCTACCAGCCTGCACAGGCTGTGGCTGAGATTTGGAAATTCAGCTCACACTCATGTGAAGTCGAGCAGCTTCCAGTGCTGTGCTGAGCAGCAGCTTCTGCCTTCCTTCTTCCCACAGAAACAGGTCCCAAACCCCATAGCTTTCAGTGATGGATCTCACTGCAGCATAGCCATGTTTGGAAGGAAAAAACCCACAGATGTATGCTCTGCCTTGCAGCTTCATTGGGAGAAATGAGAGTAGCAGGCTCTGGAAATAAATCTGCTTCTCGCTCAGCACCAGATCACCGACAAGTGTTCGTCCATCTGCTGTCAGCAGTCAAACCGTGCGTCCGCCGATGTGGTGTTACAGTGGTATAATTGACTGAGGCTTTTTTGGAGCGGGCTCTGTGCCCACGTGGTGGTGCTGCCGGGGACAGAGATGCTCCTCAGGATGTTTTGGTGCTGGGTGGGAATGGTGGATCAGCGCCAGTGATGGAGGGAGCCCAGCGCAGCTGTTCCTCAAATCCCCGTGCCGGGGTCTCATCTGCGATCAACTTGTATCAGTTACTGGCTCTGACACTGAACCTCTGCCCTAGCATTTGGGTGTCAATCCCTATTGTCATCACTCATCCTGTGATGTTCCTACATGGGCAGGAGGCACACACGCTTGTGTTACATTCCCTGCAGTACTACAGCAGCTGGCGGTGTGACCTGTGCTTCCCAGGGCAGCGATGTCCCTCCAGGGGCTTGGCTGGTCATGGAATCCATGGGCGGAGCCACCAAGTTCTGCAAGGCCTCCCAAAAACGTTGCCTGCATCTCCACCACTGCATCCCATAGCACCGCAATGTGACAGAGACCCCAAGGATAGCAGAGTCGGGAAGATTATGCTGAAGTTGTAGCTCATTAAAGGAAAGAACACGGAGATGTTTTTCTGTTGCCGTTACTTGTAAAAGAGCCAGTTAAGACTGCTTATTACGGTAATTACAGCAATGTAAAGAGAGACCTAGCAAAGATTACAGCACTTAGTATACCATCACTGGGGCTTAAATGAAACATATTTAGGACTCAAACAAGACATCTCCCACATGGCAGGGCAGGAGATGAAGAGGGCAGGAGATGTCTGCGCGGGCAGCTCGGGGGGCTGCAGTGTCCCCAGCCCCAGGAGAAGGGCAGAGTTGGGACACGGGCCCCAGTGGGTGACTTTTCTGGAGACAGACAGAACTCTCCTTCACCACCTCCATCACACTGGCTGCTGCAGGGATCATGAATCAAGAAAGAGACTGTGAAGGACCTATCTCTACCACGTGACACGATGCCCTGGTAAATCCCCCGCTTACACCTCCAGCTTCCAGCACTGGGAGGAACTGGACCATAGAATTTAATAGCCCTGGTGGGACTTGTCCTCCCTTAATTTATCCAATCCCCTTCTGATAAAGAATTTATGTTCTCACCTCTGAAGTTGGTGCCATCTCAGACTATGTACTCTTCTACAGCTAGATTTATAACAACATCTAGTTAAAACTCTCTTTTACCCCTTTTCATTACTTGTACAAACTACTTTGTCCTGCTTTGTTTTGGTAAAGCCCATATTTTCAGAGCAGACTCCGCCATCACAGAATTTGCCAAATTGTTATAAAATTCCAGGCTCCTCTTTCCTACACAAATCTCTCAGCCCCTCACAGAACCTGCATCTCTGCATGGTCCCATGCAGGGAGCATCTCACAGGGCATCCCCATGCAGTCTGCTGACTTCCTCCTTGCTGGCACTTCCAGATCTTCCCCAGCACTCTCTAAGATGCTTCACGAGACCTGCTACCCTCACCATCATCATGTGCATGGTGGTGAAGCCCTCATAGAAATCACAAACCTGGTTTGGCTACTCTTGGCTCTGTGGTTTATGAACTGACTGCAGCGCCTATAACTTCTATCCCACTTCCACAAGCTCATGGGGGCTCGGTAGGTGGTGCTCACTGCAGTACTCATACCTCCACAGCTGGATTTTTAAGCAAATATTGCCTCACTGCCAGCTGGTTTGCTTTTGCTTGAATTATTTCTTCATTCACAGTTTGCTGAGGAGTCAGGGCTGCAGATGCCTGCAGCCATCTCCTCTCCCACAGCTCAGATCCTGCTGCAGCCAAATTCTCCTTGCTTTGATTGGCTCTGCAGCCTTGGGGGCATCCGGTTCAGCACACACTGCACATGAGTTGCTGCAGATCGTGTTTTCTCAAGAAGGAATACAGTGTGTGTTTGGCTCCACACAACTGGATTCCAATCTCCCAGAAAGAAGCATGGCATTCAACAAAGCATTGTCAGGTTGGGTTGTCAGGTTACAGCCATTCGGGGTATGTAGGAAGCCAGGTCGGCCAGCAGCATCCATTTCACCTCTTAACAAATATCCAGATGGTGCTTACCCTGCTGAGCAGCGTCCTTTACAACCTCAGTGGCCTTGCATGGAGCTCAGCCCCAGTTGCCCTTACTGTAAAGATGGACCTGGGTAAGCCAGGAAGAATACAAGAAAATATTTTCCTTTTTAAATCCAATTTATGGCATTTAGAAAGGGCACTTGATGGTATTTTTAAGGGCTTCTTTGACATGGTGGTGAAAATGAACGTGCAAAACAAATGCATGTGAGAAGTGATGATGTGTGTACCAGTGCTCAACAGCGTATTGAATTCTTTATGCTCCTATTAATTGCAGGGGAGTCAGACTAGGCTATTAATTGCAGGGGAGTTGGAGTAGGTGACCTTTAAGGTCCCTTCCAACTCAAATGATTCTATGATACTATGATTCTTCGCCCTTTTAGCAGAAGCTCCACACCAGCCCTTTGCTGGCCTGGGGTGGCCTTCCTGCTCACAGTGATGTGTGCAGGTAGCATCGCTGCTCAGAAAGGGTGGGCAACAGGGAGATCTGCTGCCAAACCAAGCAGATGGGTGTCTCCGGGTGACAGAAATGGCTGATCCTTGGGGAATGCATAGAAAATCTCAACGGCCACCAGCCTGTCCCAGGGATACCACTGGGATAGGAGTGCCCCAGCACTGAGGCCACCTACACCCAACTGGCATTATCACAGTTATCTGGCCATCGGCTGACTGCCTTTATTGAGAATGAGCCTGATTTACACAGCGTAACCCAGCCAGCTTGGATTTCCACGTCTGCAGCTGTAAGCAGATGCATCAGTCTCCACAGCCAAGCCCGGTTCTGAAACCTACTCTCTTTTATAGAGGTAATTAAGCCCCTTGTGTGCAGTCTTGACATTAAAACATATTTAGATTTAAAAGCAGTGTTTTGTAATAAAGCATTTTTTTTCCTTCTTTTTTTCTTCTTTATTTTCAGCCAATGTATTTGAATACCAGAGTTTAGCAGACACCTCCGACTGGCTGATTCATGCCTGGTTCATTTTTCCATTCAATCCATTTTCTCTGAAAATGAGATATAAGCAGTGAAGCCAATACAGTTTTATTGGATCCAATGCACTGCCACTAAAACAAATATATGTACACTCAGGCCACTACACTTTTATTAAAACAAATAGAATTTAATTCCAACCAGCATTCAATAGCTACAGCTTGGGTTTGTGTTTTTTTTCTTTCTTTGTGTGTGTGTATGTTTTTAAAAGAGATGAAATTAAATCCTACTGATACTTCTCAATATGTTCTCACAATCAGATTCATTTGACCTAGGCAATGTGTGTTTATCATAGGTAACACATTTTTATTAAACAGAAATTTACAGAAACTAGATGCAGACAGAAACCCTAACCAAGTGCAAGGTTAGATCAGGAGAACAGGTAGGAGTGTTCTGACGGTTATTTGTTTTGCTGGTATAATGCACTCAGTTCTACTCAGGATTTATTTCTTTTTCAGACTACCACACATGGGGTGATGGATTTCTTCTCAGAAAACAACGTTTGGAAGCCAGTGACCTTCTAGAAAAGCCACGCTGGCAGATACAGGTAGACCATGGAAAAGTGTTCACTGTTCACTACAGCGGGACAACAGGATTAAAATACTTGATAAGCAGTGGGGCCCTGGTGATGGGTGTGGAGTAAGGGTCTGGTGCAGTGAGACCAACACAGAAATGAAACTGGGTCACTGATGTTTGCTTAATCACATTTCCACACCTGTATTCATAGGTGAGATTTTTGCAGACACTTTGGAAAGTTTTCTTCCTTTTCTCATGATGTTTCTGAAAGTCCAGCCCTGATTTTCATGTGTAATGAATAAAAACCACAACTATACGGAAGCCCTATTTTGTACTTCCTAAACCTTTTCAGCACATCATTCCTTGGGATCCATCCTTAGAAATGGAGAGGTCATCATCTTTCCTAGTCCCTTCTCTTCTTCCACTTCAGTTTCTCAGAGGATGACGTAGACCTTAACAGGTAACAGTTTTAAACTGAAAGAAGGTAGATTTATATTAGATGTAAGGAAGAAATTATTCATAATGAGAGAGGTGAGGCAGTGGCACAGGATGCCCAGAGAAACTGTGGGTGCCTCATCCCTGGAGGCGCTCAAGGCCAGGGTGGATGGAGCCCTGGGCAACCTGAGCTGATGGGCGGCAGCCCTACCCACAGCTGGAGGTTGGAACTGGATGAGTTTTAAGATCCCTTCCATCTCAACACAAACAATTCTACAATTCTATGGTTCTAGTATAGAACCACAGAATCACAGAATTCACCATTCACCTTTTGTTTTGAGAACCTTTTGCAGAAGAGTAACTAGTGTTGCTCTGCAAGCCGAACTGTTTTCTCCCTAAGAAAAGCACACTGGGGAGGCTGCTCAGATGTGCTCGGGTGACAGTGGAATGCAGGTCTCGGTCCAAGTCGGGAGAATGCATGTATTTAATTCCCACTGGCTCATTTCTTTCCTCTGTGGTTGGCAAAGTTCTGGAAGGGAAAAGGAAATCATTTCATAATCTTGTATGAAAAGTAACTGTAGCATATGGTAATGGCCTCCATTGAGCTCAAGGCTGTGACAGAGATGGGGATGCCAGCACTGTGGCCATCCGAGTGGCACCTTGGCTGTGCTCAGGCCTGCCACAGTGGGAGACAAGCACATCTACAGCCACTGAAGCATAATTTTGATGGCTGAGGGAGCCCCACTGGGGCTGATGGAAGATGTTGGGTTTACAGATGTCTTGGCAGGACTGGTGTCGGAAGGGAGTGCACAGAAATAGGGATGTTCAGCAAGCGGGGCATCTCCTGATGCATCCTCTGCTTTTTCCTCCCCCATGCTACAAGGCACTGAGCTGCGTTGACCTTCCCTCTCGAATCAAGGGCTCTCTCTGGAGTGTCAGTCAGGAAAGCATCATTAGATAGCGGTGGTGGGGGTGCACCATCCCCTCCATATGGGCTGAACAGCTGCCTTTGCAGACTTCCCAGCCAGGGGAGCAAAGGATTAAGTTCAAGACCCACATCCAGGCATCCTCCCCCACATTGTGCTGAATGGCAGCATAGTACAGGTGACAAAATGCTTCCCCTATTTCCAATCCACTTTGTCAGAGGCCAGCTACCGCTCCCACGCCTCCTTCCCAGTGACGACATTTCCAGTCAGCAGCTCGGCAGCTGCGCCTGCCCGTCAGGCTTCTCTTCCCTGCCAGCCTGGTGCAGGGAGAGGAAAAATCCCGACCTGACTCCGAACAATTTTAATTAATACTGACATTCATCAAGCCGCAGAGGAAACAACTGCTGCTTGTTGCTTGGGTTTAAATGAAAATAGTAGAAATAAATGGAACTGTCAGAAAGTTGTAGACCATCCCATCTTCAATACAGCTAATGTGCAGAGAAATGAGTTGTGAGCAGCAAGAGATACAGAAGCTTGTGGAAAAACTGATGGACTGCCCAAGAACAGGCTTTCTCTGAAAGGCAGGCTGCTTCCAAAATCACTCTGCCTTCCCCACTGTAGACACGCAGCTCTACTTGGGATGCTGGAGGCAAGTCTGCATGCATAACAAGCTGATAAATGTCAACCTGGTCTGCACCTTTCCGCAGGCAGTGGACCCTGACCCCTGCACCATTTGGGCACACCATGCTCTGGATATAATCTGGTGTATTCAAAGCCAAAAGTCAAGGTCTCCCAGAAGCTGCTCCTGGCCTGCCTCACTCGTGCTGATGGAGCAAACAGGAATGGTACAGGCTTACCATGACAGACAAGGCAAACAGTTGCACTGCATCAGTGTAAAATCTAAACAGTGCATACTTGTTCATGCAAAGCTTGCATAAGGTCTTCTCATAGAATCATTAAGCTGAAAAAGACCCCTAAGATCACGTTCCAACCATCAACCCCTCACCACTAGGTCCACTAAACCAAGTCCCTACAAGCCATCTACAAGCCATCCAAGAAGCAATCCTACAAGCCACTTTACCAATTTGCTGGTCATCCACAAACCTTTTCAATGTTGTTGCAGAAGCATTAGCATTATCTCAGCTTTGTACCAGGAAGGTCTTTGGATGTTTCTTCCTGCTTATTGACAGCTAAAAGCGCTCCCTTGAACTCATCTGGAATATCTATTTCCTGGGCATGAGATAACATCAGAGCTGATATCCACAGAACTTTATTAAAAACAAACAAACAAACAACTGTGAACCTGTTAAAACTTCACAGTCCAAGCAAACTTTTGTAGGGCAGGAAAAGCTAATTTGTAATCCCTTTGGGAAGATTAGCTCCTGCTGTAGCCTCAGAAACCCCTATGGAGACCCTGGGGACAGATATCTCTGGTGATGATTTGCGCTAAAAATGTTCTGATACAGACCTGCATTGACATCAAGTACGTGTCAAAGTAAAGTTGGTCTGTCTTCCAGGAAGCAAGTCATGTAATGACTCATCAGTCTTTCCCAAGCTCTGAAGTAGGGCCAGTAGTAAACAAAGACACAAATACTTCCAAACTCATGTTCACTTTTTTACCTCACATGCATACTGCATGAGTGGACATATGAAATTCTGTGAAGTGCTCAGAAAGTACAGAATCAGACCCTGATGGTGTGTAAACAGCTGTAGGCCCCAAAACTGATGGGCAGACACACACATCCCTGCACAGATGGTCACTACAGAGTGGGAATCTGGATTCAGTCATAGCGTTCAACCCATCAGAATATCTTCATGACCCTTACTTTTAAAGTAATTGCTTAATATAGTACAATAAAGTAGTCATCCTGTAGTGACCTTCAAATGGGCCCTCCGGTTCTGAAAAATAACTGTGAATGATAAATTATTCTTCCAATATCACTGAAGTAAAATTCACCTTTTTTTCCTCTTTTAGCTCTAGCCAGCAGCAACTGTTGGCTGCTGATAGCTTACAGACAGCACATTTCCCTTTCAGGAAACAAATATTGTTTTATTTCATAGAAAAAAATATCCCCCATAATGTCAGCTATAAAATACAGGAAGAGGTCTTCAGCAATACATCGAATTATACACACCTAACTGTATTGGAGACCATAAATTCATCAGATGGTGCAGGCCAGGGGGCTTGTGGAGTGGAAGGGATTTGTCTCTTGTCCCCCCCAAGGGAGAACTGTCACCCCACCGCTGAGATATCGTTTGAGTGGTGGCTCTCCTGGGGCAGAACAGGTAGAACTTGCTGAGTCTGTTTGTGATGTGCTTATCTATTATTGACATTCATACCCCGTAATAACTCAGGGAATATAAATAGAAAATATATCCACTCAAAATATTCTTTGGATCCTGAAATGAGAAATTCCTACTGCAGGAAAGAGACTAACTGGGTTCCTGCCAGCCCAGTCCCTGTGAGCAAATACCTTGCCATCCTCTGTGGTTGGTTTCCAGAAGTGTGCGCTTGTGGGGATGTGTCAGAAAGCATAAAAGAAAATCGTAAGTAGTGTTAATACCACCGACATGATGTTAAAGCCTTCTAGCAGCAGCTCAGCAATTACGTCATCTGTGCAGGCAAAGATGATCTACATTTCCCTTACTTATTTTCCTGTATTTTTGGGAGCCTTGTTCTATTGCGTTTATCCCCCTGACATTCTCCTCTGACCTTTCTTCCATCTTCTCTAAGTACCATAAGTTGTCCTCTTAACAGCCTCTAAGAGATACTTCCTACTTAGTTAGGTTTGGAGTGGTAAAGCTAAGTAAGTGTTGAATCTCATTTTCAGATACATTCTAACAAAGAAATGAAATAGCACTGAATGTAACAAAATACATTTTTCAGGCTAAATGAACAGTTTTAATTGTTTGGTTTTTTTTTCCATGCTGGTAATGATTTTTTTCAATGCTGTGTTATTTTCATTATGGCTTGCTTTGTAATTCCTAATCCATGTCAATTTTGAGCAACTAATTGTGAGTTAAAACACAATACAGCCTCTTTAAAATGAGAATCATCCTTGCCTATACTAATTAACAACTTCGCTGGTTATTGTTAAGTTTATGCAGCACTTTTTGCAGTGTGTACTTCTATTTCACCCTCCTGTAGTTCTCCCATCGAGTGGGTATCATTATGAACAGATTTGTCAAGGACAACAAAAATTAGTTGATCTGAAATTTCAATAAAATAATGAGGCTGTGTCTCCTGATTTTGTCATTTTGGGGGATATTTAGTTTAGCTCCCCAACTATGACTTGCATCAGATGGACTTACATTAAGTTGGACTTGCCACCCTTGCACCTGTACGGAAGACGTAAGCTGTAGGCTGCCTCAGGGAGAAAAGCACAGCATAGCTCTAATTTCAATCTATGCATCTCCCTTTTAATGTAAACAATCAATCACTATGGAAGAAGGTGCAATACCAGTCCTTTCCCCGCTGAGGTCAAGTAGTGACTTTGAAGTGAGAGAACAGGATTCACTGACAGAATGATAGACAGTTAGCACATGCTATGTTTAATTGAAACGAATGAACTTGATTATTTGGTTTCCAATAAAGCAAAATAAATGGCACGTAAGTCCATAAATAATTAAGAATCTTTGGTTGTTTCTTTGTTATTATTTTTGATGCTGAGAAGTGGGTCACTTGGTATGTGCATAAACAAAGAAGATAAATGGCTGGAAGAGGAATGAATTTTCCATAACCTGATTAAAGGATACGTCTGGCTCCTCGGAGAATGTTATAGTGCTTAACGATTTTGTTGTTGCTGTTCTTAATGTGTCTAATGTTTGCTGTTTAAGAAAATCAAGAAAAATGTTAAAAGGTTGCTCCAGAAGGGAGCTGCCAGCCAAGGGGAGGATACAGCTGTGTTTATCCGGCAAATTCTCCACCAGCAGACTGAGAGGAGAGAGGGCAGATTCCTCCACCTTAGCACAGGGTAAAACCTCACTTCACCTAAAATGAGGGGCTGGGAAACTCCCCAGGTCTTGCGTGCTCCCCGGGACCTGGGGCTGGGGAAGAAATACAGCACCCTCAATGTAGAGGCACTCTTATGGACTGAAGATGTCCTTCAGCACTCACTTCCCTGGGGCTGGGCATCATTGCTGCTGCCCGAGAGCAGGCGTGAATGTCCCAGGATTCCATCACTTAGACACAGGATCTGCAGCCCCATCAATCTGCACAAATTCCCGGTGTTAGCACTCCCCAGTCACCGCATGAAGTTCCCTTTTCTCCCCAGCCGCTTTATTAAAACCCAAGTGTTCCCAGGGTAGCCTGTGCTCTTTTGGCACTGGCTGTGAGACTGGACTTAAAATACCACTGGGCTGTGTTATTGTGTTAGCATGCTGCTGGTGTGGACCTGCAAAGTACGCATCAGTGGAGGGAACTGGCAGATGTTGGCAGTTCACAGCAGCAAAAGTTGAGGAAAGACGCATTGAAAAGACAGTTCCTCAGCCTGAGGGCTTCCTCTCCACCAAACTGTGAAAGTCTGTCACAGACAAATGGGGACGGGTGAATCCCTAAAATAGGAAGGTACAAAAAATCCTTATTATAATAATATACAAAGATTCCTTTGTGGTGTGAAATGATAGGCACCTTAGCCACAGCAGCTGCCGTTAGCAATCCCCTAAATGACAGCTACGAGGATGATGACAGTAATAAGATACCTTTGAAGGATAAAGCCTTTATTAAAGAAAAATTAAGTAAATTAATTCCTACTATTACTCAGTAATTTCTTTAGGGTCACAGAAAGGTTGAATTCAGCTCTCTTTAAAGTCAATGCTTTTCAGGCAGGAGTCTGCATCTTCTTTGGAAAAGAAGCTCTGTTTGTTTCTTGCAGATATATTTGCTTTCTGCATAGCTACTGCCGTAATATCATCAAGCCGGTCTTTGTTAGTGAAAGATCCTTTTCACATCGTTCACCATTTTAGTTCCCATAACAACAGAATGCATTTGTATCAGAAACTCAGCTTCTCTCTGCTCTTTTGGGCTAAGATTGTTCCTTCCACCTAAAAGAAGCTCACGGCACACTAGAGGTTTGTGCAAACCTGAAAACTTGTGTAGTTTAACACAGTTCGTGATGCGATGAAGTGCTGAACTACCTTATATAAACAACACCTCCAGGCGAAGTGACAATTTCAAATGTCTGCAGCTTTTGGCTGGGCTTATACCTCTTGCAGCCAGAGATTGCTACCCCATATCTGCATTTTCTAATTAAGATATGAAATACATTTTGTTGAATGTGCCTTTTTAGATTCCAACAAATTCATTGTGTATTTATGAAAACACACACAGCCATACCAAAGTTGGCCAGCCTAGCAAGGTTTATCTTCAGCCTATAGCTCTTTCCCCGAATTCAATACTGCAGGCACAATTTAATGCAAACCCAATTTATGACTTAATGCTCCAGGGACCATGGTGGGAGATTGTTACATTATTCTTTTCTAATCCTATTTGTGTTTTAATTTGCTAAGTCTGTAATGAGGTGCATGCCTTGAATAGATTCAAGATCTTTCACATTGCTTTTGACTTTGTTTAATATAATAGATTGTACAGTTTGCATTCAGAATTGAGGTGTTCCAGTCAGTACTATCTCTTCATTTTCAAAACTAGAGTGAATAAAATTATGTTCTGAAAGTAATTGTATCCATGTTTCCTTGTTTATCACTTAATGGTTTATTTCCTGTTATAATTTTCTGTTACACTATGTGAGGTCACAAAAATCAATTCTCAATGGACTCTGACTTGACTGTTTGAAATTACTCCCCCAAACACTCTGAAAATATTATGGAGAAAATAAAGCACTCACTAGTAAGCAGCTGCCTATACTCTTGGGGTTTTTTTGTGTTTTTTTTTTTTTTTTTTGTCTTACTGCTTCCTTGATCTTTTTGTGCTGATGAAACTATAGCAGAAATAAAGATAAATAGAGTAAAACTTCAGCCACAGGAAATACCCAAGTTGATTATAATCAACTTACCTCTATTTATGCAAATGATTTGTGGTGAAAAATCTACCTCAATATATCCAGAGCATTTTTGTTCTAAGTTTTCTTTTCTCTGATCATAGTTACACTCACCTACATGGGGGATAGAAATCCCCTTTCACAGCCTTTCTAAATTTGAACTTTGGTTCCATTTTGTTTGAGAGAGGAAAAAAACAAAACAACTCCACAAAATATTTAATCTTGTTATCATGCTCGTATTATAAAACATACCATACTGTAAAAACATCATAATTCAGAGAGAAAAAAAATAGTTGGAAAGGAATCATTCAACACCTTGCCTCAAAATATCAGGACAGGAAAAGATGGACAGGGAAGTATGGAGGGAGGGAGGACAGAAAGCAGTACCGTCATGGTGACTTGGACGTTAGCTGAGCTCTTTTTTCAGACAGGATGCAGCACTAATGTCATTTTTCTTATTGGTTCTCCTCGCTTTATCATATAAATCTGCGTCCTGAGTTCTCTTCTGCCCCTAAGAGCCATACAGGGAGCATGAAATGGTTTTGGTTCCGGATGGATGATCAGAGCCATTTGCTGTTTTGTGAGCACTGGCACTACAGAAATCTCTATTACGCTCACAAAACATAGCTGGAGAAACTGCAGCGTCACTCCACAGATGCTCACCTTTTGGTGTTTTGTATCGGTGTCTGTTCTCCACTGGGTGAGCCCAGTGGGGATGTGTCCCTGCTAACTGCCTTCTTGCAGGACTAGTCAGCCATTTCTCTTCATTAGCTAAGTAATTCTGCATGCTTTCTTCCTTGTTTTCCTTTCCTGGACATTGTTTTCCCTGGATCTATGCCCCTGGGGAGAGGAAGAAGCCAAAAATCTCCGCATAACACCAAATGAAATCCAGAGGTAATCTTTTCCCATGTTTTTGTTCCTTAATGAGCAAATGTCTCCACCCAACACCTGGAGCCTGGTGGGACAGCACAGCACAGCCTTTTGATTTGGAAATAGAGGAGTCTCAATGTGCTTTGAAATAGTGAAAACTCTGGTAACTTGGTTAATATCTTTTCCAATATACTTTCTGTTCACTTTTCAGACAGATTTGTGGACTAATAGATCAGAATAAGGGATATCAAGAAAACCTGCATTGTACTGAGAGCTACTCTGAATATGTGAAACCTTCCCTTGTGCCAACACATTCCTCAGTTCCTTGTTTTCAGCAAAAATGAGCACGAAGTCACTCCAGCTTTCCTCAAATTTTGGGAGAAGGAGAATGAGGAGTTTCAAATCACTGGCTCTGAATAGATGGGTGTCGGATCAATTGTCACAATGCCCTTATCTTCTATTTTGGGCACAGTCAAAATCTCTCCAAAACATTGATTTTGGTAAATCCAGAGACCAGCAAGGCCCTCACCTTGTCTGGCACTTTTAAACTCTGAGAAAATACCTGCATGTAGCAAAACCATCTAGAAAAACTCCAATCCCATCCCTGATTTAATTGAATATTGAACGCAAAGCTTAAATTGTAGTATGTATCTTTCAGGTAAATAAAAGCTATCTTTATTTCTGATAGCTGAGAATGGAAAAGCAGCTTCATCAGAGTAGTCCTTGGTTATGAGTAATTATTCCTGGATGTGGTGCTGTCTAATTTGCTGCAACACACCTGGAAGTGTCTGGTGATGGTAATGATGGAAGGACACAGGAGGAGGACACATGAGGTTACCTGGTGGGGTGAAGCTGCCTAGCAGAAAGCATAATGAATAGGAAGCACCCAAGTCTAGATGGATGCATTTCAGATAGTCATCTTCATAGACTACAAGTGGCCTCTGGAGTCCTTCCTGGTCATCTGGAGGAGAAAATAAATTCTTTAATTTCTGGGGTTCCTGACAACAGGATAAGTGTATCTACTACTAGCCTGGTATCGTTGTATTGAATCTTGCCGTGGCACAGAAAAACATGAGTGCTCAGACTGTGTTGTGATCTGGGTATCTGAAGTGGCTCTTTGGTGAAAGAGAGATGCTTGAATCCAGCAGTGTGAGGCTGAAAATGTTTTCACAGCTTCTGCCTTGCTCAAATCCATCAGCGCTGCCTCTCTGCCTCACTTTCACACAGCTACGCCTCTCTACCCTGCCCTGACCTAGCCAGATTCAGAAATCAGATAAACTTCCCCATTAGTTCCCTGAGGGCAACCTTCAGACATGACTAATGCACCACTGAGACCAGTCCAGGCTTGGCGGCTACCTCACTGCTGTAGGAGATGTGAGCTGGAGTTGTCTCAGGCAGAGAAGTGCATATTTCCCACTCCCTGGGTAAGCATTCTCATGCTGGGCTTTTATGCAAAAGCTGGGCATGATGCATTTATCATACTTTGCCATTTACAAGGAGGCAGCAGCAGCTAACCCAATTTCTCCCTAAATTTCCTGTGGACCCCGGAGCAGTCGGCATGTTCATTTCCTCTGCAGATGCCCACTGGATGTAGCAATCAGACAGACACACTGGAGGATACATGCCTCCACAGTAGGGGTCAAGCAAGCAGGGCTTTAGGCTCTTGTAGCACTCAGTACTTGGAGATGGGCTTCCTCTTACTTAGTATCAGCTTTCTCATGGTTAGGTGCCTCACTTACACTCGCCTGGGCTACTCCTTGAATTGCAGAGAGATGGGCGCTTCCCAGGGCCCACACTACTGCCCCTGTTATGACAAAGTTTAGCTTTGCCTTCCTTTTGTTTAAGAGTGTCCAATTAGAGTAATAGTTTCTCCATCCTGGTAGCATAAAAGAGTACAGCAGCATGAGGGAAGAACCTACCCTACCTGCTGGGGCTGGGCAAGAGGGCTGCAGTGCCTGTCCTCAAAGACCAGCACAACTTCCATTTCCGTCACCCTCTGCACCAACAAGAGGTGTCTCTCACCTGCAGGTCACCACAGCTGAGGCAGCTTTAGCTGTAAAATCAGACTGACAAGAGAAAGGTGGGGAAGTACTTCCAACATTGGGGAAAAAATTCAGTGCCCACAAGATAAAATATGTTCAGTGGGTAATACAGCGTCTGGATGCTGAAATTCCTGCAGGTAATTAGACTCCAGTTTTGCATATGCTTGTGGCTTTGTTGCTAGTATTTTTTTCCTAAAAACGTTAAAAATTTTGTTATAATTCTTGGAAGACAGAAAACATCCATTCCTCTACCAATAAAATCAGATATTTGTATTTGTTCCATTACATAGATGCATAGAGGAAAGTGTGAGCATACATCTATACCTATTAAACACAGTAATGTGCTGTAGAGGTATCTCATCTTATAAAGGCTATATATACATAAAAAACCCCAAAGACAGCTGTTAGGTGATCTCTTCAGAAAGCTTAGGCAGCAGTAGCTGACCTTTTTCATGGTGCTAGCATGTATTAGCCAAAATAACACTTTAACAGTCTTTAGTACTAGGCTATATGTTCTGTTATAAGGAATAGCAAATGTTTAATCATAAATATTTTAATGGCTTCAGGGATTCATGGTATTCAATGACTGTGTTAAATGATAATAATCACATCTGGTTTATTACTGTAGTAATTCAGCAGCTTCTCTTCAGTAGTTATTTTTTATTATATGTGCTGTGCTACTGTCATGGTCATTTATAGTGGTAATATTTTAAAGTGGCTCATTTGTTTGTTTAAGGACAGTTTCACAATATATTTCTGTATTAATATACATTTTGTACTATTATTTCCAAGCTGCCACTGGAAAATTGATCCTGGCTTGTTACGATGAGAGGGGCTGGAACCTGTGCAGAATGTCAACGCCGAGAGCGAGGGACGGAGCAGATGGGTAGTGTACTGGTCTCCACTGGGGCTGTAATTGCTGTTGAGTCTTATTCATAAATGAAGGGGTCCATTAAGAAATAGTTAACTAATAATAAACATGAGGGGAGGATTTGAATCAGGCAGAGCAAAGACAGAACGAGGAAAATGCCAGAGCTGAAACATCACAAAGGAACTGGATGTGGCCATTTTAAAAATTATTACCCAATAATGCTCCCATTTTTTGCATGCTAGTACACTTATAATGGAGGGACTTTTACTAGGGAGACAAGGAAGAGCTGATTGATTTGGCTGATCATTTCATTCAGATACCTTCCCACTCAGTCACATGAGAGAAGTCTCATTTATCTTAATGGGATCGCTCATGAGAGTAAAGGTTTGGAAGATCAAGTCATATATCAGCACAAATGGGACGAAACTAGCAGGAGTTAGCTATCAAATTAGAGGAGGGACCACTCAGGACCAGAAAGACCTTCCTGTCATTATTTTCTCCCCTTGGAATTGTAATTTTCTAAAGCCTCATGTTAACACAGCATGCTGTACTTCCCAACCATTGCCATCCTAAGGCATTTGGCACTCAAGTTATTTACCTGCAGAAAGTCAGAGGTGAATATGTAGTGCAAAAGAATCACTCGGAGGGTGACATCTATGACATCTGTGAATGTACGGGCATCTCTCATCAACCCTCATCAGGCCCTGACAGTGCTGCTCAATTCCCCCTGGCAGAGCAGCCCCGCCCAGGAAGGTTTCCATTGAATTTAGGGGCAGCTCCTGGCCATGAAGGCTTGCATCAGAGCTTGTCTGTGTCCTGAGAATTTGCATTGCCTCTATAGCTGAAGCAAAATAATTAGGAATCCCATTCAGGGGTGGAAATGAAAAAGGCAATTTGCAAAACTTGCCTGTGAGAGAAAGAAATGTTAGAGCAAGAGTTAAATTTCTGCTCTTGTTTTTTTTTTTTTTTTTTTTTTGCTCCTTACTCTCTATTTCCCCTCCCTTTCCCACTTTTAATGGCCTGGTGAAGGCTTCTCTGTTTAGTTCAGCAAAACCTCTCCACTATCCTACCACACAGGATGTACTGAGTTGTAGCAAAAGTTAAAAGGAAGCTAAGAACAATTATTAGTGCTTCTTTCCTGCTCCATTTTCTGTTTGGTTTGATTGGATGTTGGGCTGAGGGTAAATGGCTTTTATAACGCTGAATGATGAATGGCTCTGAAATAGTCTGTAACCAGAAGTGCCGACTGACATGCTGCTGATTTAACTGACATGAGGGGTTATGTTTGTATAGAGTCACTTAAATAAACATGTGTTAGGCTGGAGCCAGCTACGCCAGCACTTCTTCTTTGCTTCCCCTCCACCCTCCATTTATCACTAAAAGATAACGATAATGATTTGATCTTCCTATCAGTCATTCATTATATTAATTAATTCAAATGTAATTGTTTTGAATGCCTCTCCATTGCTCTGGGTACTTTGTACAGCACTTAAAGCACACACACTATCAGAGAACAAAATAAATCCTCAATAAAAAGATACACTCATCAAATGGGTTCCTTCAAACTAGCAGTCCCTTTCATCCAGCAATTATCTCCTTAGCCTTCAAAGCAGCCTCTCGTTAAATGCTCAGGAAAATAAATGGGTCCAGGAGCTTGACAAGTAGTTCAACTAATCCTGGCTCTCACAAAGGGAGCCAAAGCAAATTCCTCTGAGAAAAAGCTCTGCTAGCAGATCCCTCTTTCCTCTACCCCTCCTTACCTTTTGTGCAGTGCTTCTGTGCTCCTTTGTGGCTTCTGTGAATCTTCATCAAATATTATAAAGGTCTTTATTTCTCTTCATGGCTTTTTTGTTTCCCAGGTGAAGTGCAGAAATAAATTTCCAATGCAAGCTTTAAATATATGTCTGCTGGCATTGAAATCTACGCTTCTGTATGATTACAGCAGGCAAGTCAGGATGCAACCATTTGTGTTTAATGTGTGAATCAGGGAAGAGCTCAAAACCAGGGTATGAATCTATGCAAGGGCCATTCCTTCAAATGATTCCACTTGGCTTTGGAATCCCAGGCTGACCTAATGCTCAGCAAAGCCTCATTGCAAGATTCAGGCAGGCTTAAGTTTAAGTAACTCGCACACCAGAAATACATAGTTATTCCAAGTGTTAATTTGAAATAGTATCTAAGAGTGTGGTTTCAGCACGCACAGATGGAATCCTTTTACATGTAATAGTAAATGTAGTAATTTAAAAATTCTATAATCTGCCTTCACCATTATTTTAATACTCTACGCATTTATTTCTCATCGTTCACTGGGAGTGAGCTCTGTCCCCGGTTTCCATAGCAGCCTCCACATTCCTCAGCAACACAAAAGATTATCTACTCAAAATAATAAATACAATAATGCACTTGTACATCTCAATTATTATCTCTAATTGCCAGGTGTTGTAAAACACCCTGTGTTGGAATCACAGCGGGGCCTCTCTGTGGGCTTGCCCACAGATGAATAAGGCCATCTGCTTTCAGCTCATGCTGCCGTATAGAGCAGAGATTTTGCTAGAGACCACGGCATAACTTGCAATGTGCTACTTACGGGATGGAGAAAGGCCTTCCAGCCCCTCTGAGACTCTATACCCAAGCCTTTGGGTCATTACTGTAACGTGTTTCCTAATCCTGCAGGAGCTGGAGGAGCGGGGGTGGAGCTGGTGTGACTCAAAACCAAGAGCAGATCTCTGCTGCCACTCTTGAGAGCTTTGGTTTCAGTCTTAAATAGCTATTTTAATATGGTTTCACTCTTCTTTTTCTTTCTAGCTCAAGGCACCGGTATGGCTATTGCTTTTCTTTACACTGAGGTCATCGCAAGTGTCTTTAATGACGTCAGCCTGTTTCTTGGAAGAATACTTGCTAATTAACTTACATCTCTGCTGTGCTGTCTGGAAAAGAGCCTCTCACCCTGGAGAACCAAAGAATTACAGGATGTAGTGGTAGCTGTTGCATTTCATGTATTTTCAGCAGCATGATGGATTTAACACAGCCTTGTCTGACTATTTGGATTTTGGAGAACACAGTATGAATGATTTCTATCAGGTCTAAGCAATGTCTCATTGGGGACCTAAATTACATGACAGAACTCCTTTAAGGGAAAAGGAAAATTAATACCACCCTCTATAAATTATCTGGAACAAACAAACTAGTTGCTCAAACTTGTTGTACTCCTGCCAGGAGTCATAAACTAGCTAGCTGTGTTTAAGAAAAGTAAAAACTGTTTTTCCTACCATGGAATAAACAGTCTCTGGGTTCTATTCCTAACCACAAAAGGCAAATGTATGCAACTCTCCAAGAACCAAATTCTGCTCACTTTCCAAATTCGCTTAATCTCCAGTCCTCAGAGATTAATTAACTCGACGGGGAAGCCAACACTGAACTTGGAATAGAGGTGTTTTTTGAAGTGAGTGCTGTTCTGTTCATCTAAAGAAGCTGCTCTGCTGAGGCCAGCAGAAAAATCTGCAATATTTAACCTAGATGTTCCCATTTCGCAGTTTTGCAAGTTAAGTCTTGATTTTTATGAACAGCAACCCAAGAAATAGAAACTGGAAAGAGAAAGTGTTTATGTATCTCCAGAATTAATTGCAGAGATTTCTAAACAAGCCACAGAATAAGCACACATTCACACAGCCTATACAGTATATGCATGCTGTGGGGAATGTTTTTTTTGGCTTTCTGATAGAAAGAGTTGATACTCTTGAATAAAATTCAGGAGACCAGAGGGGCTGAATCATCCTATTTACCACTCAGAGTTGCTGCTTCATCTCACATGAGATTCTGGCAGCAAACTCTATGGGGAACCCCAGTATTGCTTCATGCTCTGTCACATGCAGACAAAGGCAAAGAGTGTCATGCCTTCATTCAAGGGCATATTCCTCACATGACCACAGAAAATCCACAGCTACACACAAGAGTAATCAATGTGGAGACATCACTGTGAGCTCAACTGATGTATCTGGTTGCTGCAGCCCAACATTTGTTGCTGAACTGTATGACAAAGGTTCTTGCTCAGTCCTGAATGTCCCCATCATGCTGGTTTCAGATTCCCCTTCAGGGGCATGGCCATGTTGGCGTTAGGTCAAACTGATCCACTCCATGTCTATGTAAGCTTAGCCTTGGGCATCTCTGGATTGATAAGTCCCACAGTAAAACCAAATATCGTTTGATGTATATTTTGTGGCTTTGTCACATGAATCAGGATTTAACTGAGGCCGAAGGGAGATCAACAAACTCATTTTGCTTTGGGCAAGAGTCACTTTCCATTCAGCTCACGCAAGTGAAAGATAAGGGCTTCCCTCACCAGCTCTCTGCCACTGGTTAAAATAAACCTTTCAGTTTTCCATTCCAAGACAACACAGATTTGGGACAAATAACTGGGATATACTGGGATAGAGAGCTATCATAGGCTGAAAAATAAAAGTGTGCTTTCATGAGAGAAAGCAAGGCTAACAGTGATTTTTTTCCTGTTTACAGACTGAATAATAAATTATATAATGATCATTTCTTTCATTATTTACACATTTCACCCCCAGGAGTAAAACTCCAATGCTGTTGAGGGATCTAAGGATTCAGCAGCATTTTCTCTTACATTTTCATTGCAAGAAGGACAGACAGAAGTCATGTCCTCTCCCTAACCCTTCTTTTAAATTACCTGGCATGGCTCTGGTTGCCCTGACTTCATAAAGAGGCCTTGAGATCGTTCTGTAATTACAAACACACCCTGTCCCAAACTCTGAGCCTGCACTCACACACACTGAGGGCTTCGTCCTTCAGCTGTGCATAGCTGAATTCTTGGGGCTATCAGCAGATTACTTGATCTCTCTTGATGCTAACTTACCAACAGTTGTACAAGAAGCAATTTAAACACTTTTGTGCTTTGGTTCGACATACAAGGTGCTAAAGCAAGTGATTGAGATGCTGACTTCTTTCAGATTCATTAGAAATTGCTGTTTGATCTGGCCAGGCATCTTTGAAAAGCCTCTCAGCACACACCCTCTACACAAAATGCATTTCAAAATCTAATCTGCTGTGTCTAAACTTAGCTGGTTTACAAAAGGGTATGCAATTATCAGTTTTTCAGTAATTCTAGGTTAATTGTTAGATCTTTGATTAAAAGATTTATCCTCCACCACGGTGTTCTTATCCTTATGAGCATTCTTCTCTGAATAGTTGGTCTTACACTAAAAAGAGAAAAAAATGCCCACAGTTAATGTAAAATTAATCACAAATATATCTTGTTGCTTCCCCCTCATCTGTTCTTACTATTGCTCTTTTTCCTTCTCTAACTTTCGTGCATCACCAGTGTCAGTTTTATCAGTATCCCGTGTCTTCTACCACATCAGAGAAAACCTCTCAACAACAAATATACATCTCCACTTTCTCTGTATCCTTGACCTATTAGCAAATTTGCCAATTGATCATTGCGAGTGAGTCATTTTCCTTTTGAGGAGACATTACTTCATGATTTTTAACCAATGCAATGTGGAAAGCAACAAGCTAGTGTGGATATCAGGGAAATTTTCAATCCAAACTAGGTCTGGAACACATCACCTGAGAAAGATTATTTTATACCTTAGGATATGATATTAACTCTGCTGTTTCATCACATTATATAACTCACTGCTATCTGAATAAAAGATGCCCTTTTTCAACATGTAGTCTCTGAGCTCCCTTCCTGTCCTTCATCCTTTTACTCACCTCTTGTCTGATTTCTTTGGAAAAAGACAAGACAGTAGGATTTCCCAAAGCACAAAAACATTTATGTACAGGAAATATTCCTGGGGCCTACACTGTAGCAGATTGCCATGTGCGGTCATTCTGCCTCCTGATTGGTATTGCACACAGGAAACAGGTTGAGAGCACGGTGATTTATGTGGGCTGCTGCATCTGGTCAAGGAACAGACGTGTATTAGCTTCCTGACCTAACCATGGAGAAAAAGTTTTAATACCTTTAAAAATGCCCAATTGCCTGATTTTGCCAAGCTAATTTGACACATTACCTTATTCATGTGCTATCATTTTCATCCCAAGGGCATACAAACTGGGTAGCACGAAAAGGCATGTTCAACTGAATAATTGGTATTCAGCCATGCAGAAAGAAAATGGAATGGGCAAAAGGTCCAGCTACATATCAATACCTTGGACTGGTTGTGATATTCAAAAAACAAGAGAGTATCTTTCTTTCCTTCTTTCTACAATTCAGTCTACAATCATCAGGAATCCTCCACATACTACTTAGAACACTAAATTAAAAGCAGAAGAGTATGACAGCATGATGAAGCTAACGTGGGCAGCAGGGGAACACTAATGACCACATCAAACACTCACCTTCACCTTTCTGGGGAGGGTGTGTTGTTTTTTTTAAGTTTTGAAACAAAATTACAACGATATATGAAAGAGATGAATAATTCTGTATATATGGCAACTGACTGCAAATAAAGCAATAATATTTGTCATAGAAGCATGTTAGCATGCTCCTTTCACCATCAGTTAGCTATAAAGCCTGACAATCCACATAATCATTTAAGTCTATATAATAATCTCCTATGAGCTTTTTCCATGCTGTAAGATTAAAAGTATACCAATATTAAAGCTCTGGGTCGCTCGGTGCAATATATCTGGCCCAAAAGCATCTTGTTTGGACATGCAAGTTCTTCAGTACAGGCACCATCTGTACTTTGGATTCTGTACAGCTGAGTACAGAACAAATTGTTGGTGTTTAAAAAGGAAATGATTAATATTTCCCCTACTTGCCATACTAGGCATTCCAATAGATGCCATCAGACTCTCTCAACTAGTCTCTGCTAGTGCCCAGGCATACACGTGGCAATACAAAAACTTTTATTACTAATGGAAACCTAGTTTTCAACTGGAAACACTGGGAAATGACCAAAAGTATAAACTGAAATTTCCATTAGAATGAGATACACTGACACTGAAGTGCAGAGCGTGTATGAGCTTTGGAAAGTGAGATATTCCTTTAGTTACATTGTTAATTGTGTCCTAAACCTCCTAAAATTGAGGTTATTGTGAAATATTCTTCCTAAGGAGCACTGAGAATGAAGCTACCCCTGTGTGTTTTACTACCATGTGCTGGCTTTCTGGAGTACATTGGTCAAAGTGAACCAGAACAGGTGGGGACAAAACATGTTGACCAAAATATAAAGGGGAGTGAAACAATGACATGGGGAGAAAAGCCCCATCTTGAGACTATCCAGCATTCATTCAGAAACTATTCTCAACCCTTGGCCATTAAGCAGTTTGTCAAAAAGCCTGTGTACTTAGCTTGGTCTGATGCTCATCCCTCTGTGCTGCCACACTTTCTCTTCCATCTTTCAGGGTAGTGTTGATGCCAGAAGACCCTGCACCATCTTGACTCTCTGCCACGAGTGGAGGTGAACACACACTCACTCACAGCTCATGCATAAGTAAGACATGCCAATTTCATGCAAAGAGAAGAGGAGCGCAGATGAATCAGGATCTCGATTGTGTTTCTTAACAGTAGGGCTTTGGCCGCTTTGCTCTACAACTGCGTCTCAGGATGTGAAAAGAAATGACATCCCACTGTCTTAAACTCTTCTTTAAACAGTACCCACCATTACACAAGCAGGTGTTACAGGTGTCCTGGGCATCTCCAGTGGCATATGCACAATCAAAACACAAATGCACCCTACCAAGTGCACCATTTTTACCAGTAGAAATGTGAAATCAGGCTTTAGAAGCAATGCATAAAATGAGAATTAACACATGCTTGAATGGTATATCCAAAGTAATGCAGGCCAAGGATTTTCTAGACAAGTGGCCTGGGAGACAGCCACACCAAAACCAACTCCTGTGGAAGTGTCAAAGAGCAGATCAGCAGCCTGCAGTTACATCTCTTATTTTCTGGTAATCTCAGGCATGCTTTTCACAAAAGCGCTTTACTTCTTGGAACCTTAGAGGATGGAAATCGTCCAGTATAAACTGTGTTGAGACCACAGTTTGGAAACACAGGAGGAAAAGTAAAGTCTAGGCTCATGCCAACTTTGTAAGCACAAGAGCTGTACACTGCTCTTATTTAGAAGTGCAAGTCCGCAGTGGTCCTGATCACCCTGGGGAATTTCTCCAGATTTATACTCACATTCCTGAAAAGAATTTGGCATGAAATCTGTTGAAAGAAACAGAGGAGGAGAAGGATGTCCAGAGTTCAATGTCTAGCAGCCACAGTAAACAACTAAAAATCAAGCTAGTGTCTGAAAGAGCCCAAGTCAAAGCCTCACACTCCTTAGCCTTTTCCTCATGACATTTACTGCAGAGCCCTAGAGAGGACTGGAGAGTATGTGGTGATCTTAGTTTTGACTCTGGAATGTAAAACATTTTCCAAATGGGTGAGGGGAGAAAGTTTTCTTTAAACATGTTCCAAGAACAGACCTGAGAAAAATGCCTGATCTGAAAATGCATGGTGAAGACACGATCTTTCCCTTCATGGCTTCCTCACTGAAGATGCCATAGGGTATGTGATTGAGGATGCATTTTTGTCACAGCTGCCTTGGGAGTCACATATCCTGTGATCACTGTATTTTATTTTAATCTGTGATGTTTGACATTTTGAAGGGTTTGCGTGTGGTGGATGTGATGGTAAACAGCCAAATGGCACTAGGAACACTGAGAGTTGCTAAGTCAAACACCAGAGCTCCGCAGGAGATTGAGACAATGAGGTCGCAGGAGGATTGTCACTGGTGGTGGCAGCAAGGGCCATGGGCTCTCTCCTGCCTGGAGGCTTCAGGAGTGGGGCAGGCACAGACAAGTCTTGCCCAGATGTAAATGATTTTATCAGCACTGGCCCAGTCAGGAAGACATTTTGCCTACAATTTCCCAGAGAGAAGGAAAACACAGTCAGAAATGACTCTCTTGTGTTGCTGCCCTCTGTTTACACATTTACCTTCATGAAAACAGTTAGTCATACCCACCAGATGCTTTTTGCATGTATAAATCTTACTTGCATTTTCATTTCTGAATTTCAAGCCTGTGTGTCTCTGCAAAGACAGATGCAAAACTGTCCAGTGCTGCTAAACTAATCGCACTTGAGCAGCAGTTTTAGTCAGTATTAAATATTCAGTTAAATGCTATTCAATTTCTTTGAACAGTCCTAATTGCAAACTAGAAGTTCTATTGATTAAAATACTGTAATTTGTGACTCCAGGAATTTTGCAACTAATAGTTAGTGACCTTTTATTTGGATTCTCCTTATATTTTCTCATTTTTCTCTTTTTTTTTTCTTTTTATTCTTATTTTCTGTGTCAATATACTCTCCTCAAATACAGCTGAAAAATTGATCGAAACACATCAGTCCTCTTCAAAAAGAAGCTTATTTTCTTAATGTTATTTCTTTCTACATGCGAGGAAAATCTTTGCTAATGAAAAACAAGCTCCCAAACGACATACATGTACTGCTTTTCTTCAGCAACAGCCTGAACATATTTCAAACCTGGGCCTGTGTTTCAAAGGTAAACAGTTATGACTTAGGAATAAATAAGAGATGAAAACTTGGGCCATTGGCATTGGCAGTAAGGAATGAGGATTCACAATATCTTGGAAGTATCTATGGAAGGCAAATTTTTTTAAACTCTAGGTCCTGCTGGCTTCTGTGGGCTGCAAGCCTTGTTTCCCATTTGGGCTGGGTCCAGCCAGGCTGAGAGAGTTTGTGAGAGCACGAGGCAGAGGCCTGGCTCTGCTCGAGGAGGCTGACACCTCTGGGTGCTCAGGGCAGCAATGATTTAGGAGAATCTCTCCTGTCCTGGGGATGTAGGGAGGTGCTCAGGGTGCTCAAAGTGACAGGACAGGACAGGACGCCCTGCACTGTCCCACTGGAGCCTTCCCAGAGTGAGCACATCAGTCAGGCCTCTCAGGTGGCCATCTACCACTGCTCTGACGGCAATGTGCTCTGGACCCCCTGCTCCTCCATGGGAACTCTGTTCCAGGACCTCCCTGCTCTGGTGATTACGGCTTGCTTCTCATTTCCAGCCTAAATTTATTGGTGCCCACCTTATGACCATTTATTTGTTCTTCTGCCAAACACTGCCCTAAATCTGAAAACAAAAATTGAAAGTAGTCCCTTCCCACTCCCCACCATTTATCCCTGACATATTTATAGAGAGTGATCCTATCTCTCCTCAGCCCTCTCCTTGCCAGACTAAACAAGCCAGGCTGTGCCAGGCTGGGGTGTCTGAGGAAAGCAGGGGGCTGAGGCTGGGATCCCCATCCCACCAGAGGGGAGCAGCAGGGAGAGCTGCCACCAGGGCCTGATGAGGGGCTTTTGATGGTTGCCCATGGGTTGGACAGACGAAGGTGTCACCCAGAGGCGAGCTGAGACAGGAGCTGCCCCCTGGGGCTTGTCCTTGTGACCTGCCACATGCTGAGCAGAGTAGGTGGGCCCACAGGAGGACAGTTAACTTTGAGCAGCTACTTAGCTACAAATTCACATCCTGGTTCACCATAGCTGGCTTTTGCACTTCTAAAGCATATAAAGGAGCGCCATCACTCTTCCCCTTCCTGCAGGAATTTGTTGTCCGTGCACATGTTTTTCCAGGGCCCAAAGCTATGCACACAGATCCTGGGCATCATGTGCTGCAACAGAGCTGTGCAAGTACACCCATGCACCACTTTATGTCACAAGACAGGAGTTTTCAGTTTATCATCTCTTTGGACAAATGACACAAAGAAAGCACTGCTGAGCAGCTTTAGGCTTGCCATGAAAGTCTCCCAGATAAATCAGTGTAAAGTGTGTCTTTTTTGACAAGCTACCACCCAAAAAAGCCCCAGAGCATTCTGAAATACAGCTGAAAGTAAACAGAGCTTGACCACATGTGACTGAGAAAGTTATTAATCTCCTCAGAAAAACTTCATCCATGGCACACAGGAAACTTTTTGCTTTAAATTAATGAGTTGAACTGCAGCAAATAAAAAAGGTTAACTGCTGTGGGATGGCTACATCTCCTGGACTCCATCATCAAATAAAATTCCCAAATAAAAGCAAAAGCAAGTATCTTACTGCCTGGCTGCTGCCACAACATTCTGCAACAGAGTTCCTGGGGTCTTTCTGGCTCCTTACCTAATTTTTGCCCCAAAATGAAATGCAGCAGTGGCTTCAGAGCAGACAGCAGCATGTGACAACTTAGAACCACAAGTGAGGAATGTCAGCTTGGCAACTCCAAGGTGTTTGCCGCTATAAATTACAGCAGATTTACTGCACTGAGAAATTACCAGTTTCTGGAGAAAATTATAGGCAACATGTCAGCCATAAATGATTTATGCATAAAACAACCTGTACTGTAGGAACCCAGGGGGTATAATAACAAGACAAAAAATCATTTAATCTTGTATGTAAATTTAAGCAGGCAGAAATCTGGGAAGAACTGCTTGTTTTTATTCTATCTTGTGTTGCTGCCAAGTAAAGACAGTACTTGAGCAGAGAAGCACTGATGTGGAGCAGGTAGATAGGCTTGCCAATTTCCAGTGAGATACATTTTAAACCGGCTTTTTGGTTTCAGTTCAACACCCTCTGAGAATTGATTGGTTTCCATTTGACAAGGAAGGAGTCAGAAAACCAGAAGACTCTTTCTGAACTAGATAAGCTCAGCGTGAGCAATGCTGTCCGTGGGCCAGATGAATCTGAAACATGCCCACATTCAGAGAAAATGTGATTCCCCCACCCTCATCCACATGCAGTAGTCCATTAATCCTTATGAGACTCCTCTTGGAGTGAGACAGTATGCGAGCACAGGGAGCTAAATCAGCTCAGATTCATGGAATCATAGCTGGGTCAGGCTCCACAGGAAAATAGACACTTCCCATCAAGTGATTGTGAACAGACATCTAAGAGAGCTAAGAAGTAGCATCAGGCTTTCTCATTAGTTTTTTTTTTTTTTTTTTTTTTTTGGTAGTAATTTGTTAATGATCTGAATGGAGATAATGCAGTTGTAGTAAAAGAAGACAGCCAGAGTCCAGCCAGAGCCTCTCTGGGGTCTTGCCCCTTGGTGAGGCAATGTGCACCAGGCTTGTGCTTTCCTGGGGGAGCTGCAATGGCTTCACTAGGGACTAAGACCTAAAGAGGGAGCCCATCAAATATTTACTGTTACTGTATGTGATAATGAGTTTCTGCATATCTATATGCAATACACACACCCCCATATAAATGCGGCACACACACGCATATATGCAATGTGTCTGAGTTATGAGAGCTGTGGGAGTGATTGCCTGGAATTGTCTGCCCATTATAAATTACATATGACAGTTCTACATCTGCATTAATGTTATTACTTTTTCTAAGTCTCTTTTTATCAGATGCTGGTATTGGTCTCACAGGCTGTGAGTATAGGTCACGTTCTTCTCCCTTTATTCTTCTTTCAGCTGAATAGCTACAGAGGAAGTTTCATCTCTGCCTGGTCTAAGGGTGCTTAGGGTTTACCTCATGCTACAAGCTAGTTCTTAAATTCGCTAAAATTGGCACAACTCTCTCCGTCCTACAGCATTTGATCAGAAAAGGCAATAGTTACCTGCCACATCCAGACAGTGTGAACACTTACGAACACTCCAGGGTTGTGTCAGATGCATTTCCTCTTTGTTTATCAGTCCTGCATTGAGAAGAACTCTCCAGAATAAGTTTGTGCTTTTCTTGGGTGAAATTTTTGAGCTCATCTTGTGTAAAATGTTATTATTAATATGTGATTTGATCAGTGACAAAAATATCATGAGCGACTGGGGGAAAATGACACCCTCCTGGTATGCTATCCACAGGTTCAAGATGAGCTAATTATTATAGAGCTCTTTGGAGAAAAAAGAGCTTCACCATTAGCCTATTGAAGAAGTTGGAACGGTTCTTAAAAACAAATGAACATCTGTAACAAGAAGTTCAAATGGAAACACAAATTGATTTACTCGGTGTTTTGCCATTTATATGGTCAGGGAGACAGCCCAGGACAGAGCCAGTTAACAGACTGAGGTTAGAAATCAAGAGGACATGACTTAACTTTCCATAGCAGCGTGTTTAGACAGGAAGAAAAAGATGTGGTTTGTGTTTAGTGAGCAGCTAGTGAAATGAAATACATTATGTATATGTGCTAGTACACCCTGATTCCCTGCCTCACTCAATTTTCTGCTAAGACACCATAAAGCTGAGTTACTGGCCAGCTGCAACCAACTGTGCTGCTCTTTAAATATTATTATACTGTTCTAGACAAGTAGGTAAAAAAAGCCCAACATGAGCGCTGCCTAGCATGAGTTCATCAAGGCAGAGTCTGAGAGCCAAAGACTTTCTATCTAGATCAAGACCTTGGCCACAGTCTCGTACTCCCAAAGCCCTACAGGGACAGATAGTTTTCAAGAATCGTTTCTTGCACATTTAAGCCATGCTGTGGTCAACCATAAGTCAAGAGGTGAGGTATGTCACCAGCTGACATCCAAAGCTGTGATCTCTTCTCCAAGTTCATCACACCAGCCACCGCTGGGTGGAAGGTTGCAATGCTCTGCTGCTTGGGTATGCATGGTCTGAGGTAGGACACCACTGCAACGTCCTGCATGAGACACAGGATGTAGATCATCCTGTTGAAAAGGTTGAAGAAGAAGCAGCCTGTTAACAAGTCTCCCACTCAAGGTGACGTGCTTGGGAGAAAAAGTTGGCTTCAATGGCACCATGATTTCGTTTGAACAGATCAAGAACCTGCATCCACGTAAAGACTTTCAGTAAGTAATGCCAGTCCTTCTCAGAATGTTGTTGTCCACTCACTGACAAACTGCTGCTGAATTTACTAGGTGGGCTCTTGATTCAGAGACCTTCCAGCAGTATGGTGTCTAGGAGGATGTCCCCAGAACACTGAAGTCACTCAGAGTTCTGTCATGTATTTCCACGGAAATAGGCTGAGCCAGATATAACATAAATTCTGCCAAGTGAGGTTATCACTTAACTTTGCCCGAGTACATCTGTGTAGGAAACTACATTTTCATGCTCCTAAGGAAACAGCACAGAGCATCAGTTCACATGACTTGCTCACTGGAAGCGATCACCTGTCCTGTGCTCGGTTACATGTAACACAAATATGCTAAAGGAAAATGTGAATGGAATAACTTAAAGAATAATAACAACAACCCTAAAGAGAGATGTACTTGTCTCCTGTGTTTTGAGGAATATGAAATTGTCTACACTCAGTCTGGCAGCCTTCCCACAATGTGGGTTCTTTTTTTAATTCCCATCAAATTTTACTGCATTTGTATGATATGCAATTAATGAGCCATAGAATCATCGAAATTAGAAATGGAAAAGATGCATTAAGTCATTTAGTCCATCCCCTGACAGCACAGGATTGTTCCCTACAGTGTATTTTTATATTTTCTAATGCTCTGTACAGTCCAGATTTAAGTGTCTCCAGAGATGGAGCTTCCACCAATTCATTTAGAGGACTGCTCTATGGTCCTGTAGCTCTCACTCTCGGGAAAATTTTCCTCATAAGGCCTTGTACATCTTCTTTCTCACTTGCACATCTTCTGTTTTAACTGTAATCCCTTCTACCAAGTCTAATAATCCCCCTCCCTCCTTTATATTTATACTTTATGTCATCATGTCCTCTCCTTAAAGATTGCTTACATAAACTATACACATTTAGTTTTCATGCCTTGCTTACATGCCCAGAAGTTTCCCTCCAGCCCTTCAATCATTTTTGTTGCTCTCTCTGAATGCCTTCCATGTTGTCTGCTTCTTTCTGATAAAAAGGCAGCAAAGGCAGACTTCCAGGTGTAATTTTTCCATGTTTGTATGGGAAAACGGTGTTTCCCACCTGCTCCACACTCTTCAATCACTGTGGTGCCTTGGCTTCCACATTCCCTTGAAAATGCATATGTGATTTGCTGCCCACTCTTGCCATTATTGCAATGGCATGTTATTGTATGGATTGCAAAAGCAAACCACAGTAAGATCTCTGATTGTTCAAAGTGAACAGCTTTAGAAAACAACACATCTTAGGTTGTCAGCAAAGAAATGGTGGAGGATAAAATAGGCATGGAAAGTGAGAAGCTATGCCATTGATTTGTTCCTCAATTTTGAGAGGTCTCTAGAGACATTTTAAAGCACTGAGCACTGGGCTGTGTATTTACCCACTTGATGACTGCAGCTCAATATTTTTGGATGTTACCCTGGCCCCACTGTAACTATTGTGAGCTTTGTCACAAGTACCTTTTCTCCCAGGTCCTTGAGCATCGACCAGGCAATTTTAAGGGGTGGGGAGTTTCATGACCACATTTAAGGATCTAAGGGGTCTGAGAGTTAATCAGGTTGCCCCTCATCCCAAAGCGTGTAAGATCAAGCCTCTACTTTCACTAGGGAGGCAAAAGCTAGAAAGGCCAACCTAAAAATAAGAGACATAAAGACATCAGACACCATTACAATAAAAATGGCGTGAAATCCTTAATAGAATAAAATAGGTGGATGCTATAGCAACGAAACCTAGTTGTGGTATTTCAAGTGAAGTGATTTCTTCTTCTGCTCTAAATCCTTTTAATGTGCCTGCTATTGAATATACTATACAGGTGGAGTCCTATAAATTCTGATATCTAGTGGCACACACCGTTCGTATGAACGCTTTATTCTAGCTGAGTTGCAAGTATTAATAGCAACACAGATCCTTCCTTTCAGCTCCTTCCCTTCCCCAGAAAAATTTATTTCTCCTGCCTTTGGCAAGCCTTGCTCTGGGGGAGCTCCCACAGTAGGAACAAATACAGTGAGTGAGAAGTAATTCTAAAACTCTTTTTTATGATAGACATTACACATGTAAAGCTGTCTTGACCTATCTGTCTGTTTCTCTCAGGCTATACCATTCTGAAAATTAATTCTTAATGAATCTTTAAATGCATGAAGAGTCATGTGCTCAAGCAATAATAATTAGCACAAGTGAGACAGTAAGATTCTTAGGGCAGGAATGAACATTTAGTACTTGGTTGCAAAGTGCCACCCACCTCTGTGAGCTGAGGTAAGAAGCAATATAAAAACGTAAATAACCTGGGAACAGGGTGTTGTTCCCTTCAGTCCACTTTCACATACATTGATCAGATAACCAGTGCATTTTTCCAGAATTATTTTTTTTTTCAAGTCATAGCTGATTTTTGACAGAGTTGAACCAGAGAAGCCAGAACTGGAAAAGATCTGCTCTATTTCCCCTAATATGCAGGACTCCGCCCTCTGGAAGGGAATCAGCAAAAGTGCCATGAGCAAGCAGATCAGTAAAATAATTTGCAGTAACTGAAAGTGCCTACAGAGACAAGGATGGAGTG
>NC_034410.1:32074595-32177095 GCF_002078875.1 Numida meleagris | reverse complement strand
CTGTGTAGCAAACAAGGGAAATTAATTTCTCCAGAGACATTGGGGAAAATAAAAAGATATTGTATAAATATTAAAATTAGTTCCCAAAATTTTATATTGAAAAAAGAATTGCCAACTGCAATAGGTGAGCAACGCCAGGAGAAAAAGTTAGGAGGCAAAACACACACAAGAGAAAAAGACAATAATCAATATATTAATATAAAACAATAATACAGCTGGTACAATAAAGCGATACCATGGGGAGACATGCAGTGCATCATTAGTATTCTGCTCTAATGAAGCCCGCAACACGCAGTGTACATTAACTAGTGTAAAGTCTTCTCGGCACAGTGAATATTCCGCCACTTTACTGGCCCATTTATTTTAACTGAAAGAGAGATGATCCTGTTGCCAAGCCATCAGATGGTAAAAGGGATATATTTGATGGATAATAAAAAAGAGTCTGCCACGGCTTTGCAAAATATATTTCTAATTTAAATGCATGTGGTATACAACACTCAAGCCGTACCTGCAGAGAAAAATAAAGGTGGGGGTGGATGAGAGAGAAGGCAAGGGGGGGAGGAGAGAAGGGGAAATATCATTTTAAATAAACAAAAAAAAAAATCACAGGCATCACTCACGTTTTTTTCCAACCTGTTCTTGCGATACAGATTGACAGCCCTTTTAATATGAAATAAATCAGCCAGGATAAGGAATGTCTTGGAGAACATACAGATTGAGCGCTGATTGACAGAGCTTCTCTGAAACCCATTCTGTTTGCACCGGGTTTTTTAGCAGCTAACTTGAAAGGATGTCAGGTGCTTTGAAATGTTTCAAGTGTTTTGAACCCAGCAAACAATCATAAAATGTGCTTATTGGTGCTCAGGCTGGAGCTGGGCTCATGTGAGGACAATGCCGAGGAAGGCAGGCCAGGAAATGAAAGCCAAGCTTTCCTCTTCCATTCAGACACCGGGCAGCCATTGGGATTTTTGGACTGACATCAACATCCATACCTAGTTAGCACCATATTTTAAAGGGGAAATGCATATTCCATATATTGTATCTTGGAAACTTGTTTCACATCTGGGGAGGCTGTGGGATTGCACCATAGACTTCCATAGACTTGCAACCGTCTTTAAGCAGGAACTGGCAAGTTGCTTTGCTGACAATGAGACATGACATTTTTAAAGTTATGTGTCCACTTTGTACCACTGCTGATTTCCTGTTCAACTCACACCAGCACTATGCTGGCCTTGGTGGTGTTGCAGATATTATGGTTATCTGTCTCCTCATATTTGCTGAAACATCCTATGTCTGTTGTTATCTTGCAAAGCAAATACCAGCACGTCATATTTACACTGAGGGAGAAAAGATGAAAACCAAATCCAATGGCATTTGTAGCCTATTTCAACAGCTCTCCCTTGAGAATGACCCTTTGGGCTTGTATGGCTAATTTTTGTAATTTTTTTTAGAAATGGCTTGACATCTTTGCTTTTGCACAAGGTGCAAAAGTCATTCTGAAAGGAGATCTTGGGCTCCTCCCTGGTGGACAGTCAGCATTGTGAGGGAGATAATTCCATAAAGCAGCAAGCCATGATGCTGAGTTCAGGTGCTTTGCCCTCACCGTTCATCCATGGGAGCTGAGAGTGAAACAAATGCAAAGAGAGCATCCCCCTTGCATGGCTGAATTTTTGGGCATCCCAGCACAACCCAAGTGGACGAGTGGTCCTTGTGCGTGGCCCTTGTCTCTCAGCACTGCTCCTTCTGCTGCCGGCTGCTGGCACAATCAGCTGGCTGGGAATGCCTTTCTCACCACCCACATCTTTCTGCATCCAGATATTCCAAACAGCAGATCTTCAGAGGGTGTTACTCACTGTGGGTCCCTAATTCACTCCCTGATACTTGTCTTTCTGAGCTTTGCAGGAGACTGAAAATTTTCTATGTACTGCAGAGGCCCTAGAATGAAATTAGTGCTCCCAGGAGTGAGGAGAGTGAAGTCCCTGGTCTGTTCAATATGGGAGCATAGGAAAACAGTTTTAATCTCCAATTCTAGCTCTTCTTCTAGTCTTTCCATTCTAGGTCCAGTTCTCCAACATCCCTCCAGTATGATCTCTTCCCTTATTGCCCTCCTCGCTTCTACATCTGGCAAGAACACCATCATCCCCGTCAACGTCCCTTGCCTTGCTGCCAGCATCCCTAACCTGTGTGATCACATCTCCTGGTGTATCACAACATGCCCTGAAATGCACTACTTCCTGGGCTGCATGCACTTGCCTCAGGGCAGACGGATGTCCTGGACAAGCGAGAGCTGTGCCCACACAGGTTGGCACAAAGATGAGTATCACCTCTGATGTGTCAAGGATGGACCGACCCACTGTGGGTGAACTGAGTAGGTCACCCATGCACGCAAAACAAGGGCTAGGTATTAATATACAGTAGACACAGCACACAGCACTTTGTCACTGAACGGATTGCCCAAATTCTGCCTCAGCAGAAATGTGACCCTTCTGATTTTTGTCTTCAAGGTGGAACACCCCCCTGCCCTGTATAGACATGGTTAGTCACCAACACATAAAACTTTGCGCAAGTTTGCCTCTGTGAAAATGAGGTGGTATGAGGTACCACATGGCACTACCTGGGCACAGAGAGGCGACTGAGTCCCAGCAGCCTTCTCCCCACTCTTTTCTTTCAGAGATATACGTCCATATTAAAAAAAAAAAAAGTTTTTATGTCACTGTTTAAATAAAAACAAAATCCAGGAAAAAAATATTTTTCTTTCTCAATAAAAGCATCAGCACAGGTCCTGCTGATCGGCTTTCCCCATTTCTCTCTCCCCAGTGGCCACCTTCCAGTGTTTACGGACCTGCGGCTGATAAATCTCACAGCAGAGGGCTTTTGGGATTCAATGGCAGTATTACTGCTGTCCTTTATTTCTACGTGTTTAGATTGAAGCCTTCACACTATTGTGAGTAAAGGGCAAGAGCCAGCCTGTAACTCTGGGTGCCATGTATTGATCCCTGTTTTAACAGGTGTTGCAAAGAAGATATAGTGTGCCCCTGGTCTTTCCTGGCACAAATCACTCCTCAGCCTTCCCCTTCTCCTCCCCAGCAG
This sequence comes from Numida meleagris, assembly GCF_002078875.1. Lineage (NCBI taxonomy): Eukaryota > Metazoa > Chordata > Aves > Galliformes > Numididae > Numida > Numida meleagris. Next base: position 32,174,005 of record NC_034410.1, on the reverse strand, counting down.
AGTGCTGGCAGTGCAGGGAGGATGGTGATATGAAGCTCCATCCTCTTTCTAGTCCTCTGGGAGGGAGAAGGTGGAAGCTGGTGAACTTCACAGGGACAATTGATGTCCCTTGCAACCTGGATGTTCCCTGCAGGGCTGAATGGGGCACCTTATTTTCTGCAAAAGCACACAGCCAGGAGACCTAAACCATGACAGTGGTTTAGAAATCCCTGCCCCATGTCTGCATTGCGTGTACTTGTCTCTCCATGCCTTGTGCCTGTCATCCAGCTGATATGCCAAAACCAAAGGGATGTCTGCCTGAGGGGACAGGCAATGCTGCAAGCATGGCTGACCCCCCTTGCTTACAGCTGCCAGAGGATGCTGGACCAGCTATCAGTCATTTTTGGATGGGAGCTGAATGGCACAAGGTCACTCAAACACCCTCCTGGCCCTCCAAGAGATGTGCTGTGCCTCATGGCCAGGGAAAATGTAGGTACTGACCCTTGTGGGTTTCATTTAGGAGGCAGCGCTGGGAATCAAAGCTCAGTTCTTCAGAAGCTGGCAGGTTTAAAAGGTAGTCCCCTGGAGTGCTGAGCCACAGTGCGGACTAGCATCAAATCTATCTTGAAGTTGGAAATATGATCCAGTTGGGAATGACTGTGATTTAATGTCGTCCAAGTACTATGGGGCACACTTCTTAAAGAAACTGCAGTAAATTATTTGTGGCTAGTTCTGCTGTGGATGGAGGGCATGATATGTGCAGAAGTACAAGAGCCCTGCTTGTATCTAATAATTGTTATATCTTCTCTGAAATTTACTGCCGATGTCTCAATTTTAACAATTTAAATAACAAGCTTAACCAAGCGGAACCAGGCAAAGGCAGGCTGGCTCCCTTGATGAAAGCAGGACAACTCTTATGTCTGAGTACATTTATACTTTGACATGAGCAGTGACACACAAAGATGAAATCTGGTTAAAGCTGCAGCTTTCTCCGTGCTGTGACAGCTTCTTAGCCTAAGCAAAACTGTTTCCAAAGTGGGCATAGCTGCTAACTTTATTTAGAAGAACAATTAGAAACAGAAGCAAGATGAGGAAGGTGCACTGCTGAGTGTGGGGCAGCTGTAGGACCCACAACGCTGTGGGGTGGCAATGTGATTTGATGGCACTTACTGCTGACAGCTCTGGCTGAGCTCCATGCATGACCATAGGGCTCAGGAATGACTTAAGCCCCAACGCAAATCAGGGGGCTTTGACAAAAGCATGTGTTGAGGATGCCAGAGAGCAATGCTCTGCGTGTTTCAGCACTAGGAAACGTAATTGGTGATTGTGCGGGCTGATCTGAGGAAGCTGATAAAATCATTTGATGGGGACTTATTTTCCAGTGCTGTAAGGGAGACCCTGGAGAACAAGTTCTTCATTGTCCCTGAAAAGGAATAACACATAAAGGAGGGGAAGGAATCCCATACCTATCATTGGCTTCTGCTTACAGATTTTTTGATTGATTCTGATCAGAAAAGGAACACGAGCCTCACATTATTCCTCTGCACAAGACAGCAACTCTCTTTTAAATCAAAAATCACACAGGAATCAATATAAGATTCTTCTACTCACCTATTGCCAATCCTGCAGACCGCCATCAAAGCAGATAGCTAAATGACACAAATACCCTAGACTAGGGATAACTTGAGCCTGATCACCCCACATACTTAGTAGAAGTTCCCTTCCTGAAGCGCATAGCAGAGCCTGAACCTCAGAGGAACTTTGCTTTGCCCTTGTCTGCATATTCAGTGAAATTATGCTAATACTGGGTCAGCTACATTTATTGTTAGCAGTGGATTCTTATAGCAAAAAACAGGGAAAAGTAAAGCAGAGTCTGAGGTGAAGGAGAATAAGGCTTTTTATCTCAGACATCATTTGATGTTAAAGCCATCTTGAAATAGCTCTGGCTGCCAGCCCTACGAGTAAAGCCAGTAGGAGACCTGTTGTTGCCATAGGTTATGTGAAATTCTACCAGCTCCCAGGATAAAATAAGCCACTGAAGCAAAGTGATTTTGTTGCCATTAAAATTATGTCAGCTTCACTGGCATAGGTTTGTGAGTTGTCTGTTGGCTTTTTTTTTTTTTTTCCCATATTTCTTACCAAGAGTAGCTTTGTTCTATAGTACAATCCAAGCCAAAACCATCAATGATGAGAAAAAGCTGTCCTGGAGGAAAGTAAGGAAATGCTTAGTGAATGGAGAAAGAAACGGATCTGCAATGGGAACAGAAAATATCAAATGAAGTAGAATGGCAGCTATTGCATTATTTATATGATTTATTGACATAATTATTCATTATCTACTCTAGGCTTTAAGGGTCACAGGCATCAGTCAATCTCAAACCTTTCACGATGCCAATCCTACCAGGTAGGCTTTCCTTAGGTCAGCTGGTTTTTCTATACAAGCACAGATGTGTCCATCAGGTTTGTTGGCTGTCTGGGGACTCCCTTAGTCTCCTAACACATCCCTCAGAGCATGCTGACTTAGCCTCAGGTATCTTATGAAAGTATAACCAAGTTATATAAGTTATATATAGAAGAAGAGGTTAAGTCAAAGAATTATGTCTGGCTGATTACAGTCTTTGTGTGCATCCCTTCTGTTCTTCAGAAGAGTGTATCTCTTTTACCAGGAACCTTCCCTTCACTTACTCTATGTTTTGGAGATGGAACAACAGGAAGCAAACTTAGGGTCTACCAGCAGCTCACAGTGCTTGCAGGTAGGAAGGTTCAATCACTAGTTAGCTGGGAAATAGCATTAGAAACACACCTAGAGACAGGTGGTACATGCTGTTTCCAAGCCTTCTTCATGTTATATACTGCCTCTGGGTTCTTTCAGTACAACAGCATTTTTGAGCAGAGCAGGAAGTGATGTGGTGAGCACAGTCACACTGAGCCGCTCTTTTAAGCTCCCTTTTACTGTGCTCATTCATTCCCTTCCCTTCCCTTTCCTTTCCTCTTCCCTTTCAGAAGGGAAGCAAACTGAAGAAAGCTGATGGTTTTCTGGGAGAACACTAACCCCCTTTTCTGCCTGGTTAGCACATTGCTGCTTTAGGTGAGCTGCCATACCCTTATGTATATTTGCTAAACCCGGCTGGTGCAGCTAGCAAGTTTAAAACAATTTGGGCAGGACCCAACACCTGTACAAGCACTGTGGAAACCCAGTTAAAAGCATGCACATCTGAAATTAAGATCACTCCCATCCTGTAAATATAAGCATCTTTATATGCATACTGTGAGCTACAGTATTGCTCTGCAGGTTAACTTCCACAGAAGTCCATGAGAGTTGTAGGATACAGTAGTCTTTGAATTGTTTGGTTTTTCTTTATTTATTTTTTTAAAGATTCACTGGAGCATAACACCAAAATATCTGTGTGGTAAATTTAAATGATAGTCTGTGGGCAAACAGACAACACTGGTTAATGCATATAGTATATTTTTATTTACTTGTTTCTGATACTAACATTTTTATTTGCGGTAATTTTCTTTTAAGATGTTTCATTTTTATTCTCCTTTTGACATGTGTTTATGAGATCCCATCAGTTACAGTAAATTTCAATCTGCTAGGAGACAGCCCTCAATTCAGACAACAGTAACAAACGATCAATAAGATTATTTTGCTCATAATGATCCACCTGCACAAAAACCAAAACTTATCCTCTTAATTACACCTTGCTATAAGCTCACTCTTGATATTTTCACAGCTGATGAGACACGTGCTGAGATCTCAAATGACCAAATTCTGAGTGCTGTGAAACACAGCAGGCCAGACACAAATGCATGGAGGCACAGGAGAAGTCAGGGAGGCCAGGGCTGGACAAACACCAGAAGGAGGTGGGCTGCAAATCTCTGCAGTGTGCTGAGCCCCTGGGATCAAGGAGGCAGACCCTCACTTCCACAGTGGGACAGGCTTATGGGGAGGGCTAACCCGTGGCACAAGGGCACAAGTGGACAAGGGGCCTCACGGTGCATCTCTCCCTCTGTGGGGCTGCTCTCAGGCTCTGGGAAGCATGGAAAATGCATTGCTTATCAGCACGGCATGCCCATTAATGCCTTCTTCATCCTTTAAATTCCTCTGAAGTGCGTTATTGTCCACGGTGCTTACAGACACGTGGAAGGAGAAAAAGTGCTTTATACTAACACTGGCTTTCCATTTTGTTTTCAAATTAGTATACAAATCTCCCAAATTTTCATCTTGTCTAGTTGGACCAGGCTGTAGCCTTCAAACTCCTCATGAGTGTGAGCAGAAGGTCTGGCCTCAGATGGAGCCACTTAAGAGAGTTTTACTGTCCAACTATTGGGGAAATTTCTGCTGTTGTTCCTTCTTACGCTGTGTTACTTAATTCAATTTTATAAATAAGAGCAGTGATAATTTAGGCACTCTCCAAAATGTTCTAGGAGGCTAATGAAGGCAAAAGACCATTTCCTAGGTCATGAAGTAACGAACTGAAGTTGCACCAGAGGAGGTTCAGGCTGGATATTAGGAAAAACTTCTTCGAAAGAGTGATGAGGCTCTGGCACAGGCTGCCCAGGGAGGTGGTGGAGTCACTGTCACTGGAGGTGTTCAAGAACCATGGAGATGGGGCACTGAGGGACAGAGTTAGTGGGCACGGTGGGGATGGGTTGATAGTTGAACAAGGTGATCTTTGTTGTCTTTCCAGCCATAATAGTTCTATGATTCTACTACATTTCTTTGTTACGTAGTCCTCAGCTCAGAATAATATTGTGCCTATGACTGCAGTAGTAGAGCAACTCAAAGGAGAAGCTGGCACAAGGCGTAGTTGAAATCCTGGTGGTCCCAAAAGTCGGCAGCAAAGCACTCATTGTCTTTATGGGGAGAGGCTCTCAGACAAAAAGCCACTTCTATTACAAGCCAGTAAAAAGCTGACCTTGAACCAGAGATGAACCCCAGCCAGAAATCAGAAGCAAAAGGTTTTCTTCAAAAGTTTACTGAGAGTTTGGTTAACAGAGATGATAACACAGACCATAAACATTTCCCAGACATGAAACAAAATGAAGAAAAAAAAACAACACATGCAAAACCAAACACAGCCATAAGATAACTATCTTCCAAGTCAAACATGCCTGCTGCAGTCACCGCTTGAACAAGACCAGGGTCTAAATGGTTGCAGCAGAGGTGGATGTGTGTAATCCAGGTCTGAGCTTATTTTCAAAAGGTGATAGCTGGGTTCAGAGCTGCAAAAGGAGAACTAGAAAAGTAGCTACTAGCAATCTCTAATTTAGCCAACTCTCCTTTTTCTCCTCACTGTTTCAGCACTTGATGGCACGTTCAGGTTGGTGTGTCATCTTTGACAGTTCACAAAAAATATTTTTTTATGTGCGCATTGAGTAGTCATTGCTGGTGCTGTAACTTTACAGACTACCGTGTGTGGCTGTTTGCATGAGGCGTAATTTGACCTACTTAGCCCCACTCTGAATTATTGGAAACAAATTAAATTTATAGTTCTTTTATAGTGTAAATACACACATAAAAATTCTGAGATGTTTAGGAAAACTTAATAGCAGAGCTTTCTGTAGCAACTTGCCTAGACAGCACAAAAAGAAACCACTTCTCATGTTCCTTCAGAGTTTACACAGAATACAAAGATTCCTTTGTCTCTTCTTTGCCTTTGTCTCCGCATCTGATAGCAAAGTTTGTTGGTACAATCTTAAAAAGAAATAAAAAGTGTTCCTTTTCGAACCTCTGTCAGAGTTGCTGCACAAACACATTTTGCACTGCAACCCTAAAAGTAGTTGTGTTTCTCGCTTTTGTTCTTTCATTATGGGAGACTCACAGTTATTTGGTATTTTATTCTCATTAGAACACTGCTTGTCACATGTTTTCACCAGAAACATTCATCACCAAGGTCAAAGGGTGAATATCGTGATCTATTATGCTTAGAGGAATCTAATGAAAAGCCACATAATTATCCAATTTTAAGAGAAGCATGTAAAAAAAGAAGGGGGGGCACTTGCTATAATTTAAATTGTTTTGTTTCCCTGAAGCAAAATTCAGCACCTGATTGACAGGACATAATGATAATTCTTATTGATATGGTGATGTTAATTGTGTAGAGATATTTAATAAGTCTCATATTCCTGAGGTAAATGCATGCTCTTAACCTGCACCTGAACCTGATTTTTGATGCAGTCTGAGGATGAGGCAAAGATACAGATAACTGAGCACAAGTGGATTTTCAGTCTTGTGTGGCAGAATGGAAATTGGAATCTTCAGAATCTATTAGAAGAACAATTCTGCAGTTGCTCACACTTTTATAAATTATGCCATATATGATGCTAAGACACAAAGTCAGGGAGTTTCAATTGGGGAAAATTACCATGCCTTTACTGCTTCTACCGAAGTAGACTCTTTTTTTTCCTCCAAAAAAAGAGGGTAGAAAGCAGTTTACATGTTAATAGAGGCATACTTAAAAAAGATGAAAAATATTCTGTCACTTAACCCACTGACTAGCTTGTCCTCTAAAATGTGGGACAAATAGTAGAAATGACAGCCATAACAAAAATACGTAAGGCAGAAAGCTGCAAACAGCTTACATGTATTTTACTTTCAGATTCCTGCTTGATGATCGTCACTGGTGATAACAACAGTGAGAAAACAGTGAAGGGCTATCGAAGGGGCTGTGAACAGGAGTGGGTTCGGAAAGAAGCAGGTTATATTTCCGGTTTTCCCCTGTGGACATGTGCCTTGACATTGACTGAGTTCTTCAACTTCTCTGTGTACCTTAATTTTTTCCATTTTTTTGCAATGGAGATAATGATTCTTTTTTCTTTTTTCTTTTTTTTTTTTTAAACACTTGAAATTAGAAACCCACAATTTGAATAATGTCTTGAGATTGATCCATGTGGGCCCTGAGTCCCAAGACGTAGAGCACTTCAAACCCTCATCCATATTTCAGCACATGCCCGAAGCTCACTGGGACCATCCATGCATTAAGAACTAAGCACATGCTTACATGCTCTACTGGAAAGTGCCCTGAATGTGCTGCAAGGCTTGATTCCACCTGGAAGAATATGTCAGAGGGCTACCTGTGTCAAGCATGCTGAATTTACAGAAAGTGCAGTCCTTTGCTGCTAAAGCTCTTCTTCCAGCTCCAGGAACTCCACCACGATGCCTCGGGCAGCTCTTGCTTTAATGCTGCCCAAGCATAGATGGTTCAACTAACATGCCAGTGCATAAAGCATGGCTGCATCCTCTCTTTTTTTCTGGGACCTGAGGAACTCAGCCTTGTATATCCTCGCCATACTGGATCACCTGCTGTTCAAGCCATTGGCCAGATCCTACGGACTCAGCTGATTCCTGCCCCAGCACCCAGTAGAACTTTGCTCTGGTAAGATGCCAGACCGGATCACTAGACAGGATGATGCATTGCACTGACACTCCATCAAAGGCAAAGAGGAGGGTGTAGGTGACACAGAAATCCAAAAGAACTTAAGGGTGTAAGGAGACCTCCCAGCACAACGCTCCGCCAGCTGCCCTTACTATAAACTAGCGTGTGTGCTGCCCTTCGTGTGTTTATTTCTCTCTGGAGGAGGAGGTGGGTCAGGAAGCCTGGAGCTCGCTCCCGGCCACCCACAGAACAAAGGAGAGGTTGTCCTTCCCCTGAAACCCAGGAATGAAGTAAAATTGCTTCCTCCAGAGCAAGGTGGGAACGGGGGAGGATCTGTGGCTTGGAGGAGAGCTGTGGGGCTTTAATGGTTCCCTGGGGTGCCCTGGGCTGGGGCAGCATGTCCCACTCTGCGCTGGGGCACTGCCGAGCACATGCTTTTGCCAGTTTCTGCATTTATGAGATTGATCCTGTGTACGTCTTTAACTCCTGAAGACTTACACTTCAGGATCTAGAATGTTCCACTAGAGTAGCAGAAGTGGCTTAAGGAACAAGTAAGATTAATGAAAATAAAACAGGAACAAGCCCTAGATGAGGCAAGCAACTCCAAACGCTATAGACATGCAGTCTGAATATTGGGAGGGAGGATAAGAGATAAAGAGAGAGGGTTTAAAATGAGTCAAACATCCATAAAGTAAACCCCGAATCACATTTCTAAACATTAATAACATTTTAAATAAGCTGTTATAAAAATGTCAAAAATGATATATTAACTTTGAAAATAGCATTTACAGCACTTACACATAAAACTGAAATCTACTTCTGGTCCACTGTGTAGTTTGCTCATTAGATGAATGGCCAAAGATCAATAACTCTGTAGGACAACTGCTAGGAATGGCTTAGATAAGATAATTTCATCTTCTATTTCATGGACATGAGCAACAGCTTTTTTAAGTAATTCGGAGATACCACACCTAACAGCCTCCCGGCTTTGGTCTGGTTTTCTTCTTATGTTATGACATGCTGGGAAGAAATTATGATGTTTTAAATGTGAATCTTGCAGTAAAATATTTTCATGTTAAGTTAAGCTATCATCAAAAGATACTGGCTTAAGAAGTAGTCTACTGATAACAGAACAAGAAAATGGTGCTTTGTAGTGAAAAGAAGGAATTAGCAAAGTGCCACAAAAGTCAGTAGAGATAAGCAGAGCAATTGCACCAGCCCCCACCACTTTACTGAGAAATGAAATCAGAGTATAAAGTGTATTATTCTAATGATCATCCAGCTTCAAACACACTATCCCTTCAGGGAAAAATATGAAAACAAACAAACAAAAAACCAAAGCTATTTTGGCCACAGAAACATCAAGACATGGGCCATGGATACTGCTTCTGAGAATGCACTATGAATAATGTTAATATATTCTCCAGCTGGGAAAAGGAAATGCTAAAAAGCTCGATTTCACCTCCTTTTTTTTTTTCTGTTTTTTTTTTTTTTTTTTTTTTTTTCAGCAGTCTTGTGCTTCTTTCCATCAGAACAAGCATATCCATCTAAACAGACCTTAAGGTCAAATCTGTATAGCACTGGACATCTTAGTACCTGATGAGCATATCCAAAAAAAAAGTAACAAAAATAACTAAGAGGAAAGAGGGATTGATGTGTAAGGAAAAGTAACCAGATAAATAGAGCTTGATCTCGAGCTGATGAACTGGAAGTAACAAATTGAAGCCAGCAGAATTTTACTATTTTAGATCTAATGCAAATGAACAAAGGACCTTTATTATCTGACTTGAAGGTAAGTGGGAGGAAGTTAACATAATGAGAGATGGCCTGTTATGTCAGAGAAGGAGAGAGATCAGCTACAGACTAGCAGGGTGGTAAATCTAAATGATATACTTCATGGTATCACAAGCGAGGTCCTATGAAAGGGTTTGCCAGAAATCCAGCTATTCTGGAAATATCTAGGTTTAACTGCTGGGCTAAGAATATACGCATCCTTTTGTGACGCACATATTGAAGCTCTCTTTCCACACAAACCAGCGTGGAAGCAGAAGATAAGCCAGTATGCAGCCCACTTTCACATAGATGGGAAACATATGTCCAGACTCATAAACTGTGATATACTCCTGGATCCAGTAATACAGACATGGGCCTAACTACCACCTGAAAAGAGAGTCTGGATATTGAAGAGGCAAGAGGATTCTGGAGCAGGCTATGGAGATTTGCCCATTAGCAAAGCCTGACAACTTTAAGAAGGGCAAGCTTCTGTCGGAAGAGCATGACAGAGGTAATTGAAGAAATATATATGGAGGAGACTCTTTGACAGAGTAAGCAAGATCATTTTTCTAGGCATGGTTTGTTGAATAGAAGTAGAATACAAACAGAATGAGATTTCATGCTGGTGCTTGTCTCTGATCAGGGTCTCCAAGAACTGGGATGATTGACTTAGCATGACCCCACAGATATGACCAGGTCTGCATTGTGGTTTACTCAACACCAAACAAGACATCCAGAATTCAGAGCACAAATCGTCATACATGCTGTCTTTTGTCAGTAGTGTGAAGTGGCCCTAATGTTCATGGATAAAGTCAGAGGATAAACAGCCCTCTGCACGACAGCATCATACAGGTAGCAGAGATCTGACACCTTCCTGCATGAGTTTTTCCTGTAGCCCCATGGCTAATGGGAAGTGATACATAATTTGATTCTTTTCTTGGCAGAATGAACATGACCTAGGAGAATCCTGTCTCAACAGGTTGTTACAAGCAGATTAAAAATGGAACTTGCATACCTTATAGACCATCCTTCTGTGTCAAGAGAATGGATTAGATAATGGATAAGAAGAAAGAGAACAGATAGATAACAGGTTAGGAGCAAATCTTGAGAGATGCTGGACATACCTAACAAAATGATGGGCAACACTTGCTCAGAAATGTTTGGGGACTGAGAAAAGTATACAACTCAAAGTCAAGTACAAGAGTACAAGGAAAAGCTGATAACACTGGGGCTGACTACTCTAACGAATCGTGTACCTAATTCCAAATACCAGCCAATGCCCTCTAAATCGTATTTCATTTTAGGAATCCCTTTGCTCCAGGGACTAGTCCAGTCGCCCCACATGTCACAGATCAAATCTACAGGGAATAACTACCAAAATAATTGTTTTGACCAGGTGTCATAGATTGTAAGCTTTTATCACAGTAGCCTGTGTACATGTGGCATAATAGGAGATTAGGACTCACTTGAGAAAGAAATAGCTTGTCACTCCATTGATCAGAAGGTCATACAAGAGACCAGTGTTGCCATCATCATGGAGCAGGGGCGAGCTTGAGAAGGGGCAAGGAAATTACTGGAGCTATTGAAGAGGCATAGATCACTTCCCTACTCACACCTGGCCAGCTATTTTGACCATCAAGTTAAAGCAGAAAACAGCGTGACAGATTGAGGATATGTCTATGTCAAACTGTGAACTCCATTTGGCTTATGAAACGTGTTTAGTGTCAATGCCTCTACATAGCACTGTGACCTTCACTGAAGAATGTCACCTCATGTTGGACTGCAAACTCATTTGTAGATTACAGCATACATTTTACTGCAGATACAAACAAGCTGTCAGACATGAAAAACTATTTCTTATGGGAGAAAATGTATTTTAATGGATTTTGTCTTTGAATTTTGTCTTTGAATACCTCTCCCAACCACACCTAAGGAGGAGGTTGATGGGAAAGCCTAACAAAGGGACCAAATAGGCTGAATAAAGCAGAGCTTAAGTGCAGGAAGGCTAGAAGAAAACTCAGTGAGTCTTGGTTAGGGCTTGCCTCAAGATCTGACTGCAGGAGAGCTGTGTTTAGGATTTGTACTGTCTCTTGAGTGATTTGTTAACAGTGATGTGTTTGGGATTAAGGACATCCTTCCCTCATGATGCACTGCTCCTGGGATGCACGTCAAGCCTAGGGAAAGGAGTCCAAGCAGATGAGGAACTGGGAAAGCAGAATGGTTCATTTAGAAGTGCAAAGGCCATGACGGTGAGTGTATTGCACTTAGAGGATCACAGATACAAGACCAAGAGATTTAGGTTAGATCTCAGGGGGAAAATTTTCACTCAGCAGGTGGTGAGGTTCTGGAACAGGTTGTCTGGAGCAGTTGTGGTTGCCCCACCCCTGAAGGTGATCCCTTCAAGGCCGGGTTGGATGGGGCCCTGGGCAGCCTGATCTAGTGGGTGGCAACCCTGCCCATGGCACAGGGGTTGGACCTAGATGATCTTTAAGGTCCCTTCCAACACAAGCCATTCTATGATTCAATAACTAGGAAAATATCCTAGTTTCTAGAGATGTATCCTGAAGACTTAAATTACAACACATTTCCCAAAAGGCTAGCTAGCACTTCAGCCACTGTACATGGCTCTGAATATTGTTCGTCTACCTCTGTGCTGTTCATTTCTCAGACTGTGCACCCGAAGCAAAAGCTACGGCTTGAAAGTTGAACCAAAAACATCACCTTGTCCTCGCCTGAGCAGAGAAAGGGCATTTACACGCTATTCAAAGAAATAAGATGGATGTACTGTCTAATTCAAGAGGACTATTTGTAGAGTGCTTTGCTGGCCATAACAAGTCATGACTATCAGGAGACCTTTCCATGAAATGCCCTAGGACAATCAATAGGCACTGCTCCTCAGATTCTTGTTCTGCCAGTTGCTCTGCCTAAGAACCAGCAAGGTCTATGAGAAACAGCTTTCATGTCTGATTCTGGTCTGGCAGAAAAAAAATCCTGGGAAGAAATAGCATAGTCATGGCAATTTCCTTCTTTAATTTTAAAGATCCACTGTATCAGCTTAAAGATGGTGAATCCTAGCCCTTTATTTAGTCTCTCTCTCTGGACAGTCAAGTCTATGTAACTCAGAGACTGAAGGGAGGCATTCAGTGTCCACATCAGAAAGCTGTGTCTGTCTTCTTGTCAGATGCCACAGGGGAGAGAAATGCCTTTCATTACTGGTCTAATCCAAGGAGAAAGAGGAATAAAATAGAGAGAGAAATATAAACGGAGAAACTTACCGCAAGTCTGGTTGTATATGTTTTGGAAAAAATTCTCAGGTGGAGTGGAGTGTCCATCAAAGGGATGAAACAGGCAGATTTTTTTTTAAATCCACCCAATAACATTTCCAAACTAACACTGCCTTACTGTTAAAAAGGACGTGAACTAGGACAAGTACTTATTGTCAGATGTAATACAGTGAAACAAATCACATTTTATCCTCCTTCACCCGATTATTTCTCCATCTTATTATTTATCTCTGTGTGATACATTTTAGGACTCTGGGCAGGGATGTGCTCTCGGTGATATTCCTTAGAATAGGAGAAATGTATTTGAGTCTATATAGGTAATTTGAGGGTTGTACTTCATCCACTTGCACCCAAGGGCATGTTGCTGCTGAATGCATCCAGGGCAAGAGACGGAGAAGCGTGACTTATGACGTCTCTTGTCAGCGCGCACAGCTTTAGCTGAAAGGAATGGAATGACGTATGTTTGAGTAAAGGTAAAGAAAGTCAACCAGAGCAGTAGTAGTCCGAACTGAGCAAAACTTTGCGGTGGAGCGTAACAGCAGCCACTAGATTTCAGCTATTTTTAGGTAAAAACAGGGTGGAACAACATCTGTATAATGTTTTTCAATGTAAAAGAAATGTATGGTGTCTGAGCACTGTGCAAATAACATGTGCTTTAAGATATGGACGTACAGAGAGGTACTTTTACTCATGAACAAATTGCCACAGAAGGACATGCTTGGCAATTAATAAGCATCCCTGACAATAACACCGATGGGCTTCTGGTGTTGCATGTATCCTCTTTTGAAACAGGTTACATCAACATTTATCAGAGACATGTTCCAAACCTAATTGGATGCCTGAAAATAAGGTGAGCTTAATTTATATTCAAAAACAAACAAATAAAAATTGCTACAGGCAATACACATTAAAAAATTTTAACCCACATTCTTACAATCTATTTAGCACATAGTGTTTCTACATGTGCTGCTGCTACCTCTTTAACACTAAGGTACACTGGGAGCAGCGAAATGCCAAATGTGAACATACAGAACAAAAAGGAAAACTGTCTTTCTGCCTCTCAGCTTATTTACTGAAGAGCTGAACCTCATTGGACAAGATCCAGTCCTCACTGAAGGGAATGGAAAACAACAGGGCAGCCAGCTGGAATGCTTATCCCAAACCAGGCAAGATTCAGCAGCAGGATTCCCTGCAGCCGGGGAGCTGCAAGACACACAGTGCTCTTTGTAGTAAGTGCATTTAATGCAGATTCTAAATATATTCCCCGTGTGTCTGGAAGAACCATCCTTTTATGTCCTTAAAATACTACACCCCCACTTATCCTCCCATGTCACCAGGCCATAGCTTTCAGCAGTATGATTTATATAATAATGAAGTAGTATTTGGTCCTCTGTTTCTTTAAGTGAAAAGTTTCTTTACAGAAAGAAAGGAGAAACATAGACTCCTCTTTAAAGAATCTCAAGGACTCGTCAAGTAAAAGTTAAGGCATGAATTTAACCTTTGCTTGTATTATTACAGCTTTTTGCAGGAAGGGTAAAGTGTCAACATTTGCTTTGAATATCTGTACTGTGAGTATTAAATACTAACAATAAAATTGTCAAATTCAAGCCTATTCAAACTAGGCTTACATCTTTGGAAAAATTTCTGCTTTTACGTAGGGCTTTAGGTGGATACATGGAGAGAGAGGAAAATGTGCACACAGATCATAGAATCGTAGAATCGTAGAACGATTGAGGTTGGAAAGGACCTTAAAGATCATCTAGTTCAACCCCCCTACCATGAGCAGGGCTGCCACTCACCAGATCAGGCTGTCCAGGGCCCCATCCAACCTTGCCTTGAACATGTCCAGGGATGGGGCAACCACAACTTCTTTGAGCAGCCTGTGCCAGTGCCTTATGGATGCTAAAAGTTAGACACATTCACATAGACAGTTCACCGTGCAAACTCTGTTCCTCATTGGAGTTGTGCTCATGCTGGAGAGCTGCCGATCACCCCCAGGCATGCAGCCAGTACTGCCCCCAGCAAGCCCTCTAGGCTCACAAACATCATGGTGGCTGCGCATCTCCCCAGCAGGATGGGAAATTGGCACTATGAAGCACTATGAAGCACTGGATGCAGATTATGGGTTTGGGATCCTGTTGCCATCCCAGGAAACCCATCAAGTCAGGAGCATAGATGTGCCGGCTACGGGAGCTTCTTTTGGGCAGCCCCGCATAGTGGTGTGAGCAGTGAATGTGAGTGACCCAAGGGGGCTGGGCCACACTGCACACAGAAGGCACTCGGTCTCTGCTTCCTTTGAACATTGCCGTAGCGTGGTCTGACACAATACATCTTAAGGAACATTTATGCTGTGTTCACTGCGCATTCAGCTGTGGCCACTTCAAAGGTTTAGCCAAGTATTTTATGGCCATGGTAAAGGCTTCTTATTGATTTAAATTGCAAGCCTGGCTCCCGTCAGCTTCACTTGAGGGCAAAAATGCAATAAAATATCCCACAGCAGAGAGACAGACGTATCGCCCTGAAAAACTTAAGAGATCCTTTTTACTATAATCACCTTCAGCAGCGTGTTGTTTTCCTTTTTTTTCCTCCTCTGAGGACAAGGTTATCTGAGAGATGTGTCCATCTCTATAGATCGGGGAGGGGCCACCCCTGCAATCTGTCGGTGGGTCTGTCCAGTGACAGGCATGAACCGAATCCCGCAGGGTTTAGGTTTTTCCCTATTTGTCAGACATAGGCTTGACATTGCTGGGACGACATTGATAGATTGGCAAACGCTACTGTGGAGTTAGTGTTTGGTCAGAGAGTCATTTGCATACCTAGCGAGCAAACCCCAAGCAACTGGGAGAGGCATGGTGCGGGGGGTCCCTGAGTGCAGGGGGAACCATGCCCGCATTGGGGGACCCTCTGCCAGGATGGGAGGACAGCACCCCCAGAAGGGAAATGCGTCCACATGAAGCACTGCTTGTTGTGCTCCAGTGTGGCCGCACAAGAGGGCTCCTCGCCGGGGGGCTGAGGAGACAGGCAATACTTTCTGCATACTTCACAGGCAGTTTCTTTATAATAATTTACCTGAAATGCACCCGAGGTGAAGATAACCTCTGGACACATCCGGAAAATAGCAAATGACTGCTACGTATCTGACATTTGAAATAACATGTTTCTGGAGGCTTGACATTACAAGAGTCATTTCACTTCAAAATGTTATTCCTAATGTAATTTTTTCAAATTCATACGAGGCACTCGCCAAGATTCAGCGCAGTGCCGGAGTCGCTCGAAAGACTGAGGTCAAATTCATTTCATTTCTTTTATGTTTTCCTCTCCCCGCTAGATGAAACAAATGATTGAGCCGGGGACACTTGGCAGGTCGGCGGCCGCGCTCGGCGGCGCCGTCGTGAGATCGATTTTCCCCGTCCGGGGGGCGCGCTGCTTGGCTGACATCTGTCGCCGTTGTCATGGCAGCCCGCGGCACGGCCGGGGTCAGGCCTGACAGGGAGGCCTCCCCGCCTCCGCCCGTCGCGCTTCAAGGTTAACAGCCAATGGACCAAAGAAATAGGCAATTATAGTGCAGTCAATTCTGGTTAGGGAAATACCCAAGAAGTAAATATATCTGATAAGCGGATGGAAATGAAGCGGCCTGCTGTGGGTGTGGGGGACAGCAGGGGCCTCTGGGCCTGGGGCTCCCTGCACTGTCCTGCCTCCAGCCAACAGCTGCCCCAGCACACCTCTGACTCTGCCCCTCACAAAGGGCAGCTTTCCTCTCCTGCCCAATGGTGGGACCCATCTGCTGAGGGATATGGGCACAGGGGTGTCTGTCCTGGGGAGGGAAGCTGGGTGAGAGGCCACCGCCATTCCGCACCCTGCTCTGAGGATGAAGAGTGAGCTTTCATGCCAGGTGCAGGGCGTCCTGAAAACCTCATGAAATGTCATCCAGGTTGGCCTCACACCAGCTTTACTGAAATGCCATTGCTTCTTGTGGAGTGTGATGTACCATTTAAAATTGATTTTTTTGAAATAGGGCTGGAAAGGTGGTGTGCAGAGGGATTGTAGAGGGATTGTAGAGTCTCTCTATTTGGAGATCTTCAAAAGCTGCCTTGGTAGGGCCTTGGGCAACCAGCTCTATGCATTCCTGCTTGGGCAGAATGACCTCCAGAGACTCAGTCCGTCCTCAGCCATTCTGTGATTCTGTGTGGAAATAAAGCATGGAAATTTCCAGATGCAGTGAGAACACCTCGTGAATGCAGCTTCTGGCAATGTCTCCTCACAATACCTTGAAGTACATTATAACAAATATTTTCCTGTCACCTGCCCTGGATGGCATCCCCTTGTCCCTTAAACAAGGGGGTATCCCCTCTGAGCAAGCTGTGGCCAGGCTGTTTTACCCTCAGGCATTTGCAGTCACAAGGCAACCAGCTTGGGTGGCCCTGATGCAGGCAGGAATGGCACAGGATGGGTTGGTGGCTTGGACACTTCGTAGCATGGCAATCCCCAAATGCAAGATCACATAAAGACTGCAGACCCACAGAGAGCCATGCTTCATGCCTTCACAGTGCAATTGTCCCTAAACACCATGAAATTGTAACTCCATCTAACTATATAGCTGTATAACTGTACAAATGTGTTTGTCATGAGGTGGGTATCTGTTCTTCTGATGGCCTGGCCATTGCAAACGGTTTGGAAACACTTTACCTTGCCATGTCTGAGGAAAGCAGTAAACCCCCCCCCCCCGGTGCTGCAGGGGCTGCTTTAGCTGAAATGCATGCACTGGTTCCCGTACCACGGGTACGAGCCTGTCCAAGCCAGAGCCCCCTGTCAATCACTCCTGGCTCCCAGGGGGACTGGCACAGCAGAAAGAGGGTTTGTTTGTCCCAGCAGCTGCAGATACTCCAGGAAGAGTCTCTCTGAATCAATGAAAACATTCAGTTTTAATGACCCCAGAAAATAAATCCCACAAGATCATGAGTTTGTTTCAAATGATGCATCAAAAACAATGCTGGCATTTCCTTCTGAAGAAATTTTCCCAGCATCTTGCTGTGGGTAACCATCTTTCTCTCTACACTTCTGATTTTCATCTAGAGCTGTAACTGGAACAAGATGAAATATTCTAACTGGAGCACAGGGAGCAAGAGCTATCACTGTGAGCTTTTCAGAATCAGATTAAATTCTGAATGGCTTCCCTTCATGGATGCACTGCTGAGGATCTCTTGTGTCCACAGCTCAGGTTGATTCATCATTTCTTCTGCCCATTTCTGGCTCATTTCTTCTTCTTCCTGCTCTGTCACTTACGGAGCTCCTGCGTCACTCCTGCTGTTCTCAGCCACATGTGAACTCAGGGGTCAGGGCAGGGAGCTGAGGCACAGTCTCATTCCTCCAGCCTCAATGTGAAGGTCCAGCTACTGGTGCTCTGCAGTAATGGTGTACAAAAGGCCAAAAAGCTTCCTGCTGCCATGTATGAGGCCAGACTCCTGATCTCTTTCCAATCACTTTTTGGATCTGTCTTGTGCACAAAATAAACATTTTTGTGGATGCTGTGTTTCTAAAGAAATGAAAAATTGTAGAGCCAAGCTTTGATCCTTTCTTCCTGAGAAGACTCTCTTCAGATTTGCCCCGAGAAGTCTTTTCCACCAAAGAAAAGCTTGCAGAGAACTGAATGTTGTTCACCAGACTTGTTATTGATGGCAAAGGGAAGCACCAAATCCTGAGGATTTTTTATTTTAGTTATTAGTGTCTCAGCTGTCATCCTGGTCTGCAATTCTGCTAATCTCCTGTTGCCCTACTAGCTTTCTGTCAATCTCCTCAGCATATTGCCTGGGTACCCAATTATTTGACATTGCCCCTTAGATGCCCTCTGGACTCATTACATGGCCATTAATGTCTCTATGTTACCGTCTCCATCTGCTAAGGAATTACTTTCAAAGTATACTGTGTTTTCCCTAAGATCTCCCTCTGGTATGCTAAAAAAGAAATATTTATACCTAAGAAGGTCACCACCTCTATTTAGTCACCTGTTGAATGGATTCAAGATGCTTTGATTGCAAGCTTTCTGGGGCAGGGCTTGTCTTTGTGTCACTTGCAAATATTCAGAGCCTGCTAAAATGATCCTGTGCTTCAGAGGGAGTCTTCATCTATTACCGCAGCAGAAATAATAAACACACAAAAAAATATGCTTCCCAGATCTGGGGTCAAAGTGATACCATTTTTCCCCATTTTGGTCACATTTGTTGTCCCACAAAAAATGATTCATGAAGTCATTTAATTTCTCAATCCTTTATGTGATCAACGCAGTGAAATTTATAATGCCCATATACTCTGTGGAAGGCACCAGCATGTTGCAGCATTTTAACCTTTTAAATATTCCGTATTTCAGCTGGCTAGCCATCCTACCCCTTCTGCACAGTTCACTGCAGCTGTAAATAGTGGAGGAAAAAGAACAGACAGCCAATCAAATTACAAAAAGATGAAAAGGTCAAAACTGTACAATTTACTACTACCTTTTCCAAAATACATGAGGCTTTAAGATCCTATTATTTTCTCCTGCAATGCTTAATTAAAAGAACGAAAAATTGTATAACAGGAATACGTTTGTGGAAAAACTAGTAAGGCAATCCTCGCATAAGAAGTGTCACCAGCATAACTGTTTCTTTACAGTCTTAATGTCAGCTACTCTTGGTCTTCCTCTGTTACTAAGAGCTGGCTTGATACATCTCAGGTCCTGTGGATATCGTCCTTGATTTTCTGTAGAACATCACAGTAGCAGGCCAGATCGCAGCCCCCACCCTTCCTCTGCCTTTGGTCAGTTTGGTAATAGACTGGTACCTTTCTTCAGGAAGAGAAATTTTGCAAAATCTCAAAGTCCACTGCACAGCTTCCATCAGGAGAACACCAGCAAGTAGGAAATGAAGAAAATGAGGAACCATCTTGAACTTTTGGGACACCTAGATGTGCATTCACTTATGCATAATATATATGGAGACTTCTTTTAGCTTGTGAAAGTGACATTGGATAATGGTCTTTCTTTCACAATTGCAACACTGCCATTTGTATTGCAAGTCAGTTTGCTCTTTTTCCCGGCAGGATCAATGTCTATAGAATTGCACCAGCCTCTCCATCCTCTCCCCCCAGCTGTCCTTCCGTTCACTGTAAATAATTCAAACAATTCCTGTCATAGACAGAAGGCAGCATCACCGCTCTCCTCCTCGGTGCATAGAGAAAATAGCTCAGAGATGACAGACTGCCACAGCTCTGTCGCCCCCAGGTGTGAGCTGCTGTCCTGGGACTCTGCAAATCGCAGGCAGAAAAGTCATTTCTTCCCTGTGTAGCTTATTCAGCCATTTCAGCATGTGGAAAAGAGACTTCTGCTACTTTGTCATTTCAGCTGACTCTTCTTTTCTGTAAAAACCTTGGCAAATAATCATTAGGATATATTTGTTTGAGACTTCTCACTTCTTTCTTTCTGTTGAAATCACATTTATGTAATTTTACAAATTTTCACATGGATATCTTTGATAAATTAAAGTAAAAATAACAGAAAATGAACAGAAAATAGCTGCTGTATATTTTATGCCACACAGGAGCTAGGGGAAAAGGTCAAAAATAAATATAAAAGGAGGAAGGGAAATAATCACTCTCCTATTTTTCCACACCTATCTAATAGAAATGTAAGTTTAAAGAATGCAAGCGTAGTCTTCCTTCATTGGGTCCTAAGTAGAATTTCCTACTAAGGAAAAAGAAGTAAAAGCAGAGTAAAATTAAGTAAAAGTGGGAGTTTTCTCATTTAGGCTTTTTTTTAAAAAAAAAAAAAAAGAAAAAAAGAATAAAGTTTGAAAAAAGGCTCCCCACAGTTTTGGTGTGCCTGGCCTCTGTACAAGCCTTGCCAGGGCAGCCCCTGTGGGGTCTGTGCTCCAGTAGCACCAGGACAAGAATCCCTCGCAGTGTCAGAGCAGCTCAGCAGACACCTCCCACCTTCCTTCAGGGCTGAGCTGCAGCCCCAGACACATAAATGGGGAGGATATAACTGTATGGGGCTTATGTGGAGGGACTTCTGCTTACGTAAGTCAACTGTGAATGCTGTGAGGCTCTGTTTAGCCAGGTGGGACTGAATCCAGCACTAGCATGCAATTGTGAAACCACAGAACAGGCATGGGTCATCCTGTATGGATGCCAGGGAGCAGGCAGCAATGCGTAACCTCGTGCTGGGGCAGAGGGGACCATAGGCTGCAATAGGCTGGAGGCAGTGGTTTTCCTGAGGTTACCTACAGGCTGTGTACAGTACAAGGCTTCACACATACAAGATGTACAATAATGTCACCGATACAAAGATATCACTTCCAGATTTCTTCTCAGGCAAACACGTTTACCTTTCTATCCACTGGACTCAAAACATTGCAGACACAAATCTCAGGTATGCTATTTTGTTAGAAAAACATCTTGCCCTGGATTTAACGTGCCTGGTAAGGAAGAAATGGCTGCAGTAAATCATTCTCATGGTCAGTTACTCTCTATGTAAACACTTCAGTGTTTACCTGATGAAAGAGAGCTTTTGTCATCGACTTTAACTTGCACCCATTTCCTCCTACTTCCTACTTCACTTCTTTGTGTTTTCTGCTTCCTCATTTCATTTTCCTCTCAGCTATTGTTTTCTTCTTCATCCCCGTCAGC
The DNA here is from genome assembly GCF_002078875.1 of Numida meleagris. Taxonomy (NCBI): domain Eukaryota; kingdom Metazoa; phylum Chordata; class Aves; order Galliformes; family Numididae; genus Numida; species Numida meleagris. Next base: position 32,152,932 of record NC_034410.1, on the reverse strand, counting down.
TTCGCTTCCTACCCGACTTTGATTGTTTCTGTCTTCTCAGCCTTTTTCTCCCTCCCCGTTTCCTCTTGCAACATCCTTGCTCTTCTGAATTGATCTGCTTTGCAGAATTTCATCATGTCTGAATACAACGGCGGCACAAAGCCGACTGTGATTTAGTCACCGGCAATTTGTTGCTTTACCATAATGAAACACTGTCACAAACAAAATTCAATCATTTGAGAAGTATTTCCTGTACGAGAATTAGAGTTTTGTATGAGAAGGGAATTTCTACTGTGGCAAGCCCCCCTCCCACCCCATTCTTTTCAGAGCCAAAAAATTTCATATACTTCAATATAAAAGAATGCCAAACCGGTCCTTCTGGGAAGAAGAAGAAGTAGTGCAAACTACTGATAATCAAGATAAATCAAGCCATGACGTAGAACATAAGCACTATGCTCCATTCAATTCAGCTAGGGAGCTCAACTTGTTCAGCACTGTAGGTTATTTTCCATTTGTAATTAGAGCAACAAAGAAACAGCCTTTCCTTGTTCTGCTCCATCAGCACAGCCCCAGCAAACATCCTCATTTTCAATAACTCTTCCCCTTTATCTCACTCTGCCTGATGCCTAATAAGCTGATTGCTATTTACTTTGGACCAACAGCTAATCTGTTAATGATTGATTTTAAATTTTTACAGTCATTTGTCTTTGGCAGGACTCGAGAGTGTGAGCAGCAGTCTTTCCTACCTGATGAATTGGCTTTTCTTTAAAGAAAAAAAAAAGATTTAAGTCAGAAGTCTTCACTGTTATGTTTTGCTGACAAACAGCTGATATGCAGTGAGCAAAGCTTAGAAAAAAGGGCAAATCTTCATACAAAATTCATCAGCCTTTGAAGCCGTCAGCAAATAATATAAGTGGACATTTTGTTAATAGTTGTAGAGGGGTAAAGACCTACTTATGAAGTGAAACATAATTGTACCATAAATTCACAGGGTTTAAAATTCTTAATTAACAAAATTGATGCTCGTAACCAGGACTAGGTAGGGGAACATGAAATAATACAGCTACTGTCTTCCAAAATGATCTAAATTGTATACCATATGATATATGTATTACCGTGATATATGCCTAAAAGTGAATTTCATTTCCCATTAAAGGACTGCCAAATAGACAGTAGTTATTTTAATTGGTACAACACAGTAGTGCTGTGCAATTTAATCGCTGATTCTAAAAATGGAAAAGTGAATAATAACAGCTTAGCCTGTATATTCTGAAAAGAATAGAAAAAATTCTATACCAGGAAGCTATGCATATATATAAATGTTGTTTCTTCAATGAGCCACTTAGGGATAGGCCCTGCAAGGAAATAAATCATGTTTAGAATGCCTATAGTGCACCTCGCCCATAGATCTCAAAGTACTTTACAAAGCTAAGCAAGTTGCACGATTACTGTTTTGCAAAGGGGAGAAGCCAAGTATCAAAAAGGTGATTTCCCTGACATTTTGAAAGACTATGATCCTGAGTTTGGTTCAGGACATGCATTGGAACATAAACTCAATCCAAGAAGCCAGTGAAGCCCCGTTATGCTAAACTACCACTAAGTTCTAACATTAAATGCCTTTTAATCAGTGAATGACTATTCTCTGTATATGTATATATATATCATCATAGAATCATAGATACACATATATGTCTATCTTTAAAGATGTGTATGTGTGTATGTTCATATATACGCACCCAGGATCCAAGTACATAATGAAGGATAATCTGAACAAGGCGATAAGAATCCAAGTATCTAATGATGGATAACCTGGCAGAAACAAAGAGGCAACAAGCCTGGTCTGATTCTTCTCTGACAATGAGGAAAGGTTGTTCAGTTTTCCTCAGTCCCACGCCACAGCTTTGGTACAACAGGTAGCCTCAGACAGGACCACGTTAGGGAAATCTAAGAGCTACTCACAAGCATCCAAAAGCAGGCCAGTGCACATGGAAGTTATGAGCCACCATTTCCATATAATTATTTTGCATAATTTGGCCAGAACAGATGAGCTGTAACCAAAACTAAATTAATGTACATCCAAAACTTCTCAGCTCCAGAGCTCAAAACTCGGTATGCTACGTGAAGAATCTTGAACTCATGGATGGCTTAAAATGCAAAGCAGCATTTTCTAAAAGAAAATGAACACAAGTGTAATTAATGCAACATTTTGGTAATACCAGCACAAGGTAAAAACCATCAGTATGAAGGTTCTGTGTTCCAGTGACTGGCTACATAATTGCAAAGCACCAAAAAGGACACACTGAACTGCTTGAAGGATGGAAGTTCTAATCTCATTAACATTTTAGATGCCACAAGACGTGGAAGCTCCATCTGCTGCCAGCAATATCATGGAGAGAATCAGGGTGACTAGGGAACAGGCCTCATGGGCCTCCACAATGGTCTATTGACTTTCTGGTGAAGCAGATACCATGTGACAGAGATTGCCTATCTCAGCAGACAGGATGGAAACAGGAGAAAGTGTTAAATATAACCAGGTAGACAGTGATGAATTGACATGCTGAAAAATCGAACGCTTCAGTAATCAGCCTAAGGATCTGATATCAACAACATTTTTCAGTTTTGTCCGAATTCATTCAAAGGTGTAGTTTAGCAAGCTCACTTCTTGTTGGTAAGACCTTTCGTCTTTATGCAGGTTTTCTGATTGGATTCTGAGATGTCACCACTGGCCTCCATGTCATTGCTGTTCTTTACATAGAAAACAGACAAAACATTTGCATGAGAGTAGAATGGCCTGAACAAACCCAGAAATGTCTTGACTTGCAACATCTATTAAAAATTATTACCTTCCCCTACTCCTAGTGAGAAGTTGGGGCCGGATTCCATCCCAGCGTTTACATACATGGTTGTTCAAGGCCTCCAAGTGTTTTCCAAAACACATCTGTCGTCCTGATCTGCTATCAAGTATATGTCTCACCAAGAAAGAAGGAATCTATCTTCAGGCTTTGTTGCAAGTTGGAGATGACATTTTATTGAGGCAAGTTCCACAGCTTCCTAAGGAGAGGCCCTCAGCAGCCTGTAGGTGGCCTGGAGGATCCGGTCACCATAAATGTTGTCCCACAGGTGGCTTGGCTAGTTCAAGGGGAGGTGATGCTGGGGGCCCTCTCACCAAGTCAGATGTGAATTCCACCCCCACAGCTCTGAGTTCTTCCCCACATGAAAGCTGTTTACTGAAAACTTAAAACAATGAAATATTGCAGGTATATTTAGCACACTGAAGCTTTTGTAACTATAATTCTAATTACAGAAGTCTAATGAATGTTTTTATGGCTTCATTAAATCTTTGGGATATTTATATTATACAAAGAAATAATCTCCGTCCATTAAGAGTGCATAAATCCTGAAGTAGAACTTTAAAAATTGCTATGGATATGCTTATTTCATTGCAAAACACATATAGAGAATTTAAAGAAATCCATTAATAGGATTATATACCTTTCTTCTAAAATATATTTTCAACATAATATTTTACTACAGAGGTCTGACTGCTAGCAAAGAAATGCAGGAGAAGACGTTCTAAAGTAATTACTCAGATGGTCAAATGGACAAAAATTATTCAGCTAATGTTTGAAAGATATTTCATAAGGGAAAAGTTGAGTGTATTTTCCATCTGTATGAAGAAGCCAGGTTCCCTTTACCTCAAAATTAAACGCTAGGAGTGCAAATGTCAGAAATCTGGAAGCGTAAAAAAGAAGAAAAGAAGGTTTTTTTTCAGGGTATATTTATCTCAAGCAGGTGTGTAGGCATTTAAGGTTCGTAGAACAGCTATAAATCGCATATGCAAAGCACCAGGACTGCATCAGCATGTACAGTTCTTATGTGAGCGACTCTGTTACCCAGAAAAGGGTCTGATGTCTTCAGCTGCCACTCCAGAAGGGCATGGCTCTCCCGAGGCAGACAGAACAGACCCCTCAAGTGGCCAAGGTCATCTTCAGTGGTACTAGGCACCCTTGTGTGGATAACCAAACTTCCTACATATCTTCTGCTGCATTATCCCAGAAGGCATCATGAGCTTCAGTCTGTGGGAGCTCAGTGGGACTCCTCTCTTCACCAGGTACACACTGAAGAGTGTGTCTCACAATCTGGAAAGAGCATTTCTGGGGTAGTGATGGATTTCTTTTTCAAGGAAAAGAAAAGGAAAAAGAAAAGGAAAAAGACAGAAAAAGAAGAAAGAAAAAAAGAAAAAGAAGAAAGGAAAAAAGAAAAAAAGAAAAGGAAAAAGAAAAAGGAAAAAAGAAAAAAGAAGAAGGAAAAAAGAAAAAATGAGAAGAAAAAGGAAAAAAGGAAAAAGGAAAAAAAAAGAAAAAGAAAAAAGAAAAAGAAGAAAGAAAGGGAAAAAAGAAAGAAAAAGAAAAGGAAAGGAAAAAAGAAAAAAAAAAGGAGGAAAAAGAGAAAGGAAAACCTTTCAGACACCTGGGGAGAAAATTTAGAGTTATGTTTTCCTACTAACCATTCTCTTCAACTTTCTTAACAGAAAGACATGCAATTTTTTTTGTGTTTTACCCTAGCCCTACTGAACTTAAAAGCAGTGACTTCTTGGGCAGTGGAGTTCTCATTTCTTTATCTCTTTAAAATAAGCCTCTTGAGGATCTGTTTTAGCTAATAACACTTGGGGATGCTTCCCTTCATCTTAGCAGTGGTGAAAAACTGCAGTGCTTTGCTGGGTTTTTTGGTGCTTGTGTCTGTTTTGTTTATATTTTTCTATTTCGATTTCATGATGCATATCTTACAAGGCGAGTGAAGAGGGTGCTTGACTAAGAATGGGGCTAAGATTTGTGGGAGGAAAGTTCTTGAGCAGCAGAAGTCTTTAAACTTGTCGAGATCGGTGAATTCACAGTATATATACATAGAACATGCTGGGATGTTTTCTGTAGTAATAAAGAAACACACAGTTTGTCTCATATGGAGTTGGGTTGAGTAATTCCTTCCTAACTGCAACAAGGACATCAGCCGAGTGTTTGGGATCCCCGAACTCCAGCCTACTCATGAATAGTCAGCTGAGATGGTCTGACTTAAGCATTTCTTTGGAGACGGATTGTGAGGCAGCCAAAGAGGATTTGTGAAGACCTTTTCCAATGATTTTTTCCCATTTTGTAACACTTCCCAGTTCTTCTGTAATCTTCTGTATTCCCACACTTCCTTAGAAAGTGTCCCCTTTACTTCTGCCCTCTGCAAACTGTGTTGAGTTCCAAACTGCAGTCCCAAACTGGTTGCCCAGTGCCCTCATTTCCTGCTGCAGTATTCTTTGTTCTCCAAGCAGCAGCTGAGGGAGTTGTGACTGCCCTAGCACCAAATACCATCTATAGGCTCACTTTCTGCAGCAGACAGAGACGTTTGTGGAACAACTGCTTACAATTTTTATGTTTTACACTTCTTGAAATGAATCATTAATGTACTGAACATTTGCCGTAATTTCTGTTTCTCGTTAAGAATGGTCAGAGCTTCACGGACAGGGAGCTTCTAGGAACGGGGAGGCCAGAGCAGATCACTCTTGGAAATCAATTTGTGAAATCCTGGGAAAGGGAAACTCTTACCTCATGCATTAGGAAATACGGCAATTGATTAAACATTACCGATCCTTTTGAACATGATTAAAGTAGTGTTATGTGTGCCATAAATAAGGGAATATCGTCCAATAAAATTGCAAACTTCGTAAATTTTGTCATTCCAGGAATATAACCAGAAGAGGCTATTTTGAATTGGAGTTCCTGAAAATCAGTGGTGATCTCTGGATCTTTCTCAGTTTTCTTTGGATCTCAGTAGCATGTATTCTACCTCTTAAAATAAAATGAATTCAGATTTTGCTTTCTATGAAGGTAAATTTATGCAAAGTTTAATATATTCCTAGTATTCTTAATACATACTTTTTCTCTTGACTGCCAGAAGTCAAGGAAGTTAAACATTTTAGAAAGTAGTATTTTATAATGGAAATTTTTGCTATGAACTTCAGTGGCCCTGAGAAGCCAGCACATTGCAACTTTAAATAGCCTTTCACCAAAGAGTTCAGTTGTCAATGTACAATGTATTCATTTAAATCATAATCACAGTCAAAGGCGTTCTTTCCAGTTAAACACATTCAGAGTATTATGAGTGTCTTCTGAGACAGCTCTGAGGGTGTTGATGGGCCTCCAGTCTAAATTCCGTACTTGAAATTTTGTTTTCTTTCTCACTCATCTCCCAGAACCTTTCAGTATCATCTTTATTTATTAAAAAATCAAGCTCTCCAACATATTTTCCACCTCTAAAAACAAATCTACCTTCACATGACAAAATTCATCAGTCCTGCGCTCTAAGTGTAATAGTAGGGCAAGTGCAGTGCAGGCAGCAATCGCTGTTACAGTGTAACTTTCCGTAGGTCCTCCTCTTACAGGAAAGTGAGAAGTGGGGATGGCCACAGTCTGAAAAAAAATGGAGTTGGCCACATACCGCTGATTTCCTTTGGCAATAGTTCTTAGGCTCAATTTTGGAAATTTATGTAAAACTTGGCAGCTTCTAGTGACTTCAGACACAGCTTCAGGCCACTTCAGTAAATGGCTCGTCAACCTGCTCACTCTAATCTTAGATGCATTTGTTGCTTTAGAATCCTGTCCTGTGCCAACTTCACCCCATTTAATCTTACACTGTACCCCCTCTAATCTCATCCTACTATAGAAATCAGAACAACTCTTGTTGAAAGTCATAGGAAAAAAACAGAGAAATTATATAACACAGAAGTAATGTTCCACATTAAAGGTGTCATTCTTATCATTCTCTAAAGTGATTCCTGTACAGTGAAACTGTGCTCATATTTCTTTCTGTAGAAACAGCATAAATATTGACTTCTTACCAGTTTCTGAAGGCATTACAGTCTTCTTCTCTTGCATGGTCTTCACAGCTGCAGCACAAGGACTACATGGCTTTATCCTAAATCTGTTAAACAATTGCTGTTGGGTTTGAGACATATCATAAAAGTCTGTGTTCTGGTCCCAGCTGCACATTGATCATGGATTTACCGAATCATTTGAATTCTTTTTGTCCCAGTTTCCCCATCTGTACAAGAGGAGGGTTGCAACTGTTGGAGACGCATTTTTGGAAATGCAAGTCACAGAGTAAATAAGCATTATTATGGTTTGGGTCTGCATTCGTTCTCACCCTGCTCTTCATCTCCCCCCATCCCTTCCCACCCTGCTCTGTACTAGAGAGTTTTTCTCTTTTGCATGAGCTGATCTGTATATGGAACGACTCTTCCTCAGTTGGACTCTTGGTGCCCTAGATGACAGCGACAAAATTTTGGTGTGACATCTTGCTGTGTGTGAACTTTGTGTGGAGAAAGATGAAAGTGTATTTGTCCACTGTTTTTATATGTCTTTATATGTGTGTACCTACACAGACATAAGCCAGCCAGTCTACGGAACTGCACCACTGAACACATTCCTCCACGGAGGATGAGAAGACTGCCCATGTTCCCATAGCACCCAAAAAAGGTAAATATGATTGAAGTGGGACAATTTGGGTTCTTCCATTAAGAACCACAACAATTCTGGTCTCAGTGGATCTGCATAAGACACTGTCATTATCCCTGGATCATTGACATGCTAGACCAAAACAGCTCCAGTCTATTGTGTCAATGTGCATTTAGGGAGTCCTTAATGCATGGATCATTGGCATACGATGCTGTAAAATCTCTGTAGGAGATGTTATGGTGTAGCGAGTCAACGCACACTTAGGGACTCCTCCATTTGCGAATCATTCACAGTGCATCGTGCCAATTTATACTCAGGGAGTCTTTAATCTGCAGGTTGGTTCATTTAGTGTGGCCCTGTAGACTAAAAATACTTGTAGACTAACTGTCGCACTGTAGACATAAAGTTCACTCTCTTAATTTCCATTAGCTCAAAAAAGAAGGCACACGAATTCCAGTGGCACAAAGATGTATCATGCCATGAAAATCCATAGCTTGCTGGAGTTCTGGGGAATCTTTCAAAATCTCATTGTAAGAACAAAGGCCAAAAAAAGCTGCGGTGGAAACCTGTGCTTTTTTGACCCTCCTGCAAGTTTTCAAAAAATGCTTGAGCCAGTCTTTTTAACATGCTGCTTACAAAAGAAATTAATCCCATGGGACTTCTGTGCTAAAGGATCATTGATCATTCTCATAAGAGCACAGAAAGTATCCTTTTCTGCAAATAATGACTGAGTTGGTGATCCAAAAATAAGAAAATTGTGGCAGCTAAATATTTACCTGGGTGATGAATTTTTTAGTGGCCTTCAGTTTCACTCTGGACATCTGAGAACCTGCAGATGCCAACCTACCTAATGACATCTGCCCATCAAGTCAAAAAGCCATCATCTGCTCCTATGGTGTTGCAACCCCAAGCAGGTCCGTTTCCTGAAAGCAGAAAAAAGACAGCTCTCCTTTTAAATATCCATCCTCCAGACTTCAGCCCAGTATAAATCACTGTCATTCCATTGACTTCAGTGGGTTTATGCCAATGAACACCAGCTGACAGCCTAATCCCATATTTAGTAAAAACTAGTTTCCAAGGCTAATGGGGTTGAATCAGACCTTTTGCTTACCAGGCAGCTTAGCCACAGGGCATTTTTCTTCTTTCCAAAGTCGACTTAAAAATTACCGAAGGCCAGTCTGACCTGCCTTGTTATTTATGACCCTGTGGTTTCTCTTGTGAGGATAAGGTATGTCCGTGGTGCCCTTTGCCAACACCCCCTCACCACCAGTGAGCTTGAGCCACACACCACTTGGCTGCCGCATCCCTCCCAGCTGTGCAATGCTCAGCAATAGGGGCAAAGCACATGAGTAAGACATGAACCTGTCACCTCCACCTTACGTAGAAAATCTGCCTACATCTGAAGCCCTCCTCCTCCTTTTGATCATAACAAAAGCCGGGGACTAGCACAGTGTCCTGGGGGGCTCTCCCTGCAAACCCAGCACAGATGAAGCGTACTGCGGGTGGGATGCTCACAGCTCCTGCCATGCTCAGATGTGTGGTGCAGCCACAGCTGCGTGCTCCCCAGCTCGGAAACAAAAGCACTTGACGGGGGCAAGAGTGCAAGCACAGCAGGGGCCCAGGAGCCAGCGAAGCAGTAATCCAGGGAGTCGGTAGATCAGCTGCGGGGACGGGGGGAGCCGAGGGGAGCGCTGGCAGGTCTATTTGAATATCAGGCTCTGCCACACTCAGGGCTCCGCTGACAACTTCATTACCTCCATGTATAAAAATGACTGCGGGGTAATGCAAATGGCTTTCACGGCACGCGCTCGCCCGCGTCCTGCATGCTGGCTGCAGGCCGGGAGAGCCAACGACGGGGCCTGAGGCAGATGAGCCTTTGTCCCGTTTCATAGGATATCTCTTCCAGGCACAGCCCTCCCTCCGCTCCATGCGTGATGGAGTCCGGTGACCCGGCTCCCCAGGCTCTGAGGGGCGGGGGACTGTCTCCAGCTTGACCTCCTCTGTCCATCACAGGAGAAAGAAAGCGGGAGCAGAGGGAGGGAGGGATGCCCATCTATCTATACGAAATTTCTAATGAATGTTAAGCAAATTTCCTACAGCCTGACATGGTGATCTAATTAATATTATAGAAATGTCGACGGAATATCATTCCACAGATAGGATTTATCACCTTGAACTGCTGCATAACTGATGGTGAAGGAATGGGCACCCCCGTCCCCCCTGATGCTGATTAAATTAGACATAAGCATCAATATGTTACTTATTGGAGACTAGGATTTCATGCTATTACTCTTGAGTTAATCAGAGAGCTGTATCTTTTTTTAAAAGATATCAGACTCCCAGTTCTGCCTGTCTGATAAAACGGATGAAGGGTTTGACTACATGACACTCACTGTGTGGGGGAAAAATTCAAAAAGAAATCTGACCAAGACTGAGCTGAAAGGTCCCATGATGACCTTGGGAAAACTCCCAAAGGCACCAGACCCAAAATGCAGGTGGCGTTGGCTCAGACTCAAGGAGGAGCCACACATATAACTGCCCTTTGATGAGCACAATGGTGGGGAGCAGACCTCCGTCCTCCTGCCCAGGTGCCAGTGACAGACACCCTGCTGAAGGATGCAGCCAGGCCCCATTCCCAGCCCAGTGCCTTTCCCTTGTGCCCCAACAGTCCCAAACTGCTGAGCTCCAGCAGTTTCTGCACACCAAACTGTGACACACAGAGCAGGCCGGGAGTTTTCCTTGCAAGGAGGTTCATTCCGATTATTCACTATTACTGGACACTCACGTGAGTAGCAAATTCCTCTTCCCACAGCAGCATGTAAAACCTCGGGTTGATTTTTTTCCTTGTCTCCTCTTTGTTTAGCCCCCGTCATCCTTCCTCAGAGGATGTACGCAGGCAGCAGTTCCTCTCCCAGGGCTTTGTTTGGAGCTGCGTGATGCAGACACTGCAGCTCCGGAGCAGCACCATGAGATGTCTGGATGTCCTCTGAGTGCTTAATGCCCAGCAGGAAGGATCGTGCCAAAAATAAAGCAAGAAGGGCTACTTGTCTTTGTATTATGCAGTGGCACAGCAACCAAAGAAGTTAGAGCCGTTCAAGAATGTGTAACTAGGTAAAATGGGATGAGGCTGAGCATAGGAAAATTGTGACAGAATATCAGGAAACATTTCCTCACCGTGAGGCCTTCAGTTGTGTAATGGTCACCCCAGGGAGGCAATAGAAGTCTGGGCGCTTGAATAATTTAAAATTAGACTGGGGAAAGCACAGGGGAATATCCTGTTGGGAGCAATCCTGCATTGATAGTTGAATAGGCAGACCCATCTAATTGGTCCTTTCAGGCAGGAGGGGTCTGCAATGACTGATCTGTCCCCTAGGCATTAAGTTGCAGAATGACCATTTTGCATCACTAAATGCCTGTTCCCGATTTTCTGGTTGGCCAGTTTAATGCATTTCTAAGCTTGACTAGCAGAGATGAATATTGTTGCATCTTACATGGGGCATAAAAACGCTAAGCTTGAAAGAAGCTCTTACGGCAGATAAGAGGATTTGTGATTCTGATCTGAAGCACTGTGATTAAAATCTAACGGCGTGATGCAAAGTGTAATGAAGGGCTGTCAGCATCCTTTCTCTTGTGGCTCCATTTCACAATCCACTTAATTTTGCACCGCTACAGGCAGCACCAGAGCTCCCACCCCGCATACCAACACCCCTGCATCCCACCTCCTCCCTTGGCCAGCACAGGGCAATGGCAGGGCCGTGCAATCAGATGGAGCTCTACAAATGAAACGAGCTCTGCGATACCTCCTGAGACTTCTGCAGGTGTCTCCTGGAGACTGATCCACCTCTGTGCCATGGGCTGAGCCTCAGGCACCAGTTTTGGCCCAGGATGGATCTCCGTGGTGGGGCAAGGAGCCCCAGTCACTCATTCACGTCCAATATCTCATTTCCAGCAGCAGACGTGAGCTGGAGTGAATGCTTGTCTTTGGATAGAGGGAATTAGCCTATGAAGTGCTTGTGCTAATGATAAGCTTCAAGATGATATTGAAATACATTCTAAATATACATTTAGCAATCAGATCTTCCTTCGGAGCGGGAGCTCTGAAAAATACCTTTAGGGATTGATAAGTGCTCTTCACAGTCCCACAATGGCAGTTCTCTGTCTCAAACAGGTGTTTCATCTGCCTCACACATCTTCCTCTTGCCCCAAGAGGCACCGATTCGCAGATTAATTTTGCTTCGATTTTTTTTATTAACGAGGACCAATTTTGCCATTACCTGCAGAAAGCAGGTACAATTCAAGGAGCAGGGAGGATGAGGGGGCATGGCCCACTGTCAAGCCATGGTTTTGTTCCTGCAGCACTCAGACCCAAAGGGGAGAGGCTCTGTTTTACACAGGTGTGACACAGAGATGTGTTTTGGGAAGGCCGTGGGCCTGCTAATGTCCTCAGGTGACAAAACGCAGAGAGCGGCGTGGTAACTTTCCTCCTCAGCAACAGCTCTAACCTACACTAATGAGCACTGTTAGGGATTTTCTTCACTTAGCATTTCTCATTATTAATAAATTTTGCTCTGACAACTATAAAGTGAACACTTTGGATTTATGCACCTAACCTAATTACATATGCTGCATGTACGCATTTCATTATTTACTTGACAGATTCATTCCTTGATACCATAAATAATTAAAGAAGGATCAAATATTAACAATCGGATACATGTTAATTCTCCTCAAATCTGGGGAAACAAACACATTTTATTTTCCGTTCAATAAAAACAGAGTAAAATGCTTTCATTAGAAGATGCAAAAACAGGCAAAGGTCTTGACTGTCATCCTTATTTTGCAGGGAGTGAAAATTAAAATGTCCGGCTGCTCTCCGGTCCCTTTACAGGAAAGCACATGGCAAATTTAATAAGCATAAAAGGTGAGTAATTCCTTTGTGACAGCTTCTAAATGAAACGTTTTGCTTTAGCGTTTGTCAGGCAACCTCCAAGGGAGACGACTTCACATGCAAAGTCTGATCTTGTCCCCACGACAGCCAACAGCAAATTGGTGCCGACTTCAGGCAGGACGGCATCCTTCCCACTATTCCCCATACACAACCAGTTTGGTTCGTCAGCCTAAAAACCCCAATTCACCCTTAATTTCCAGGCAGCGCCAGCTGGGCCTGGCCCCGTGCATGGCTCCCCCAGGCCCGGCCCAGTGCTAGTGGGAGGTGATGGCCAGCTCCTGCCCCTCATACGCCGCAGGGTCAGGCCCCTTCTCGGAATCGCTCCAGCCTCAGCCCCGAGTTATAATTAAATCTTTGGGTGAATTATTTGTGGCAGAAAGCTGCTCCCAGCCACAAACCCGCCTCGCTTGCTGCGCGACTGCAACTGATGCTTAAATAGTTTTACACGCATTACTCAATATCTCCATTTGATCCAAAGTATTCTCCAATTTGAGCAAATTTATTTTCGGCTATCATGTCCCATATTTTTATCATTTTAAAGGTGTTAAAAACTCCTAGACTGCCACAATATTCATCATGCAAGATTAATGCTGGCCTGAGAGGTTGTGCCAAGATCTTTGGGGGGGCTGTGGTTTTTTTTCTAAGTGCACACAGCACATCTGCATGAGTTGTCCCTTGGCTGCTACATATTGATTGTTTGCATCTCCTTTCTTATTTCTGTTGCTAAAGAGAGAATATTAGGGTGTGATTGTCAGGGTTAGTGCCGCTCTGACCTACACGTGTACTATTAATAATTTATGAGTTGATTTGAGATAGATCTCTGTGAAATGAGCTGGCAATAAGCAGGGCTGTCTGAGATGACAAAGATTCAGAACGGGCCAACTCATGTACATCAGCGTCTCGGCTTCAATCTGAAAACAGAATGGAATAAAACCTGGGTGTGCGCTGGCACGGCGCGGTTCTGCTCTCCTGGTCACGGTGATCTGAGGCCTGGATGGAAATACAGTACAGAGGTGCTTTTTCCTTATGTGACGTGGTACAGGAACAAATGTGGAAAGAAAATGTAGAGCTGACCTGAACATTAAGGAGACAGCTGCTTCAATCGCAAGCAGCTGTCTGCTAGGCATGGGGAAACCAGTCAGTTCCTTGTTCCATACCTGAGATAAAGACGTTCGGTCAAGGACTTAGATCCCACAGTGTAAGCTGCAGCAGCAGAGAGAGGCGTATCAGCAGCACATGGGTGACACGTGGACAACGTGACCGGGTGCCAGCAGGAGTGCTCTCTCTGTCTGTCTGCCAAGACTTCTGTAGGAACCTTCTGGTTAACATCCCCCTGTGCAGCAGCAGCAGCAGGTGGCAGCTGATAGCCAAGGGAGGAGCAGGGCTCCAGGAGCAGCAGGGAGGAGTGCCAGCCATGCCCAAGCTGTGGCCGTGGCATCCCCACAGCATGGAGCATCCCACAGAAACCAGAGGGCCCTACAGAAGGCATCCTGCAAGCATCCTCCTGCAGGGTGCATCACTCAGGAGGAGGAAAAGCCTTTGGCTTTCTGTAAGTTGCTGCACGTGCACTGTATGTGTGCACCTCCCTCTACGAGGTGCCTCTTGGTACCATTTCCTGGGGAAAAGCCAGTCAGGGCAAAACCCCATCGCTGCACTGGAAGACAGGGATGAGCAAAGGCAGGTGACCCTACACAGGTGACATCCCCAGCACTTCCCACAGACACTGTGGTGCCCTGCAAGGACAGCAGTCCTGGCTAGGACAGGCACAGAAGCAGAGAATGGTGGAGAGTCTTCTCCAGGAGCTACGACTCACTCTGAGGTCTCCTTCCCATGTTGTCACTCCACACTGCAGCTATGAAGCAGGGCAATGCCTTCAAAGGAATGTCAGGGACTGCAGAAGGTGGTGATCATGAGTGCCAGCACATCACCACTGGCACCATGCACTGGCCGCACAAATCATTGTTCACTAAATTCACCAGCCAGGTCTGCATGTTCTTGGGTTTCATGCAAGGAAATCCCAAGTACTCGGTTCCCAGACCGACAAGTGGCTTTGTGGGCTCACAAGCCCAAAGTTGGCCCAGGAACCCAGCAGGATGCCACACAACAGCGCACACCCAGTCAACAATCCCACCCGCCAGTGCATCTGCCATCTTTGGGAGGAAATGCGAGCCTTGCTCCTTACAATGGCTCCGACATCATCCAGGAACAAGGAGGGACAAACTGAAGCAAGGCATTTCCTAGCGTGTCTCTTCTGTGGGAAAGAGGAAAGATAACATTGTGCTCGGGGCTTTTGGAACAGGATCTCTCCTATTTACAGGCAGTGGTCTAAACTGATAAAGGCCCTGTAGGAAGCGCTGCGATTAGGGAGCAGCAGGGTGGGAGAAAAGTGCCACAGAACTCTGGGCACAGCGCAGGGCCCTGTCCTGCAGCATTCTGTCAACACCAGCCCTGCTTTCTCCAGTTTGGTTCCAACGATAGCACTGAGATTAACAAGAGCTCTGCTCAAGGGTCCCTCCGAGCAAATTCTGCCCGTGCCGCTTATTTAACCGGCACAAACAAGGTGTCCTAATTGCCCGTCTCTCCTCACCTCTGGTTTTTAATTAGCGAGAGGTGCGAGTAACCTCCTTTTCTTTTCCAAAATAGGCATAAATCTCTGCTCTGAATGCCACAGTCTGAAGGATAATTAGGCCCAAATTTTCAGACGCAACAGATGTCTGGGGGAGCTTGGTTTCCCAGCACTGGAGTTCAGAGGGATTCAAGCCACACATCAAAAAGTGGGGCCCCTCCGTTCCCTCTCGCAAAGGCCTTGTGCCGATAGCAGGGCTTTTTGGAGGAGCTTGGCACTGAACAGGGGAAAGTCCCAGCTCCACCCTGGCCTGCAGCAGGCCCCAGATATCCTGGTGCCTTGCTGTGCCTCTGTTTCCCCCCTGTAAAAGAGCAGATCCTGTTTATTGCATGTGAGGCTGAATTAATCCCTCATTGCAGACGGCTTTGAAAGCTCAGGGCAGGAAAGCTTTATCATAAACACAGAAGAATTATGGACTTCCTATATCCAGCCAGTGATGCACAGGCACTGATGCCAACGGGCTGCTTTGACTTCCCCACAAAATTCCAGCCATCCAGAGCCAAATCTGCTTCCAGAGCTCCTGTTATATGTGATCAAGTTTGCAGCCTTTTGATGGACCCTCCCAGTGTCTTCAGTCATTAAAACAGCAAGGCTTTTGGATCCCCTGCAGTGGGGAATAACAGAGAAGATTTACATAAGCAGCACAAACAAGGCACTTTTTGGCCATATGACAGGAAACCATCCTACTGCCCTGTACAGGTTACTCTTCCATCGAGGTAATTCCTTGGGACTAAATGCCATTGTCCCAAAGGGCACATTCATGGCTACTTCCAGCTGCAGGAGCAGCTTTCCCAAGGGAGGCATGTAGGGAGCGATGAGTTCCTTCAGAGGATGCCTTGCAGCAATGAAATTCCTTTAAAAGTAGCCTCCCTTGGTGAAAACCAGCCTTCGAGGACAGAATAGCTCCTCACGCTTCGGTACTTCGATCTCACCACTGAAAACAGAGTCTTCAAACCAACACAGAAAGCAAATACAGATATGAATGGGAATGTAGGAACAATGTATTTTATGGGTGAAATCTCGTCCCATGTGAAGACCTCGAAATTCCCAGCAATTGAATCGAAACCCAGTTTCATGGCGAGTGAGTATTGCTCGCACAGGAAATAAAATAAATTCAAAGCTCCTGACGCTTGGCTCAGAGGCATGACTTCTGCAGAACCACAGTGCTCCTTTCTGAAGCACAGGGAGATACTCTTCTAAAACTGCCTTAATCACCGGGGTACACAACATGAAAAACAAACACGTGAGAGGTCTTCGTAACTGGAAATACATGACGTTTTGAGAGCGCACACATGTGGAGAAGAATAGATTTTATAGACCACTTTATCATCACAATTGTTGATCATGCATTAAAGACTTGGGACTTATAAGCACACCAAAAACACGGATTTCCAGAATAATAGAACTTCATGTACTACCTATTGCCTTTCAGAAACAAAAATACATCTTTGTTACATTTGAAAACTACTGTTTGAAAATGTTCTTTAATTCAAAGCAGGTATTTTTCTCTTTTCAGGGAAAAAAAAAAAAAACCCAAACCTGACTGTAACACATTCACAAAGGCCACCTATTGGTTCAAACAAGAATGTCATTTTTAATCTGAGAGGCGTTCAGAAAACAGAATTTTTTTCAACTTCAGTATAAGCAGCACAATGATTTTTTTTTTCCATTGACTTCAACCAAACTGGCCCCTGATGTATCTTAACCATTTCTACTCCGACATTTGCATTTTGTATTTGCACATAACCTGAACCAGGCCTTCTGCGTTGGGTTAAGTTACAAGACATCTGAGACAGAGATGGTTTTGTTCAAAAGGTTTTCTTCTGTACTCTGCTTTCTATTTAACATTTTTGCTTTGCTTTCTGGTGAACCACCGAAGAACAGAAACAGTGTAAGAACCAAGCCAACTGCCCATCTCAGCTGATGGCTGATTTCTTATGTACAAGCGCAAAAAGGAGGGAAGACACTGCTAGTAGTAAAGAATAACTTTAATTTTGCAAGCACCCAAAATCACAGGTAACACTATCAAGTAATTACTACGGCATATTTTAAATACACCCACAGAAAGAATCAGTGAAAGTGCAAATACTTGTGATTACAATAGCCTACTACACTTTAAGATGCTTTATTTTCTGTTGGTCTTGATTTTTTTCTTTTCTTTTTTTTTTTTAGTAATGGTAAGGTTAGGCACACGTGGCACATTTAAATTAACAAGGAAATTAGTTGTGCTTGGTCGACATTTTAGCAAGAGGAGAATTCTCCCCTGCCTGCAGGGAAGGGTGAGCTCCTTGAGGAGGGTGAGGCAGTCAGACAAAGGACGCTCTATGAAGGAGGGCAGTGAAGCTGTACTCTGCGGGTCTGGATTTCGTTGGTTTGCGTTAAACCGAGCAGCTTAAAGCTATGATCCGGACTGTTACCTTCCGAGGGCAGAGCGGGGGCTGCTGTGGATGTGAAGCCCAAGAACAGGAGTCCATCCCCAAGGGGCAGAACGGGCACCCGCAATACGTGTTCGACACTGATGAGATCCCCAGATTGAGGACAGCACCAGCGGGAGAGGGCCGCAGGGCTGTGACAGAGCTGTCCAGAGGACACAGCCATACAGGCCCATTTGCTGTGTTTTAATTTGAACCGTTATTTGCCACTACAGCCTTTAAGCAGGCCTGGCTCCTCACGGCGGTGCCTCCATCCAGCCTTTACTCTGCTGCCTGCCCTGCTCCCTGCATAAGCACATCTCTCTGTTCTTTTTTTTTCTTTTTTCCTTTTGGTATTTGTATTTTCCTCTCCCCCATTACCCCGTTAATGCAGAGCGGGGCTGCTGATTACAAAGAGGCAGCCTGACTCCGGCAATAGGTCTTCTTCACTAATCCTCACTGTCACGGAAATTCCAGCTGCTACCAGAGTAAGAGGCTCAATCCATATTTGCCAGCTCTAATATGAAATCTGTCAGGGCCCAAATTAATGAGTTCCAAATTCCTTACATCACGATAACAGGTTAAGACTGGTCAATTAATTACATAAATCCTGCCCGGCGCACGGTGCGCTCCCAGGCACCACGTCTTACATCACGAGGCGGCACGGGAAGGCCCTGGGAGCCCGGTGAAGCAAGAGAAAGTAAAATAAACCAAAACAAAATAATAAAATATTTTGCTTTGCTTTGCTTTCTCTGCTCGCATTGTTTCGCGGGGTGCAGGGCACAGAGCCGCCGTACCCCACCATTCGCACGCACGCATAAGCCATAACGGCGCCGCAGCCGCGCAGTCACCGCGGGGTGCCGCCCGCCCCGCGCCTCTCGCTGCACCGCAGCGCCCCCTGGCGGCGCGGAGGGGCACTCCCTCTGCAGGGCGGGGGCGCGGAGCCACCGCCCCCTTTGTGCCCGCGCGGAGCCCCCTCGCTCTCTCCCCACTCCGTTGCCACGGGCTGCGGTTGCCACGGGTTACCGCATGGCGGCCGCGCGCCTCCAGCAGCCGGGGACGCGGGCACACGCGTGCGCGACCCCGCGGCGCGGCGGGGCGGAGCGGGCAGGTAAAGCGCTGCGCAGCGCCGCGGGACGGGCGGGGAGCGGCGCTGCGGCGACAACGGGGCAGCGAGGCCGGGGACGCTGCCTGCCCAGGGAGCGGGCATCTTCCCTATTTTTTTTTTCCTTCCCCTACCCTTTTTTTTTTTTAACCTTTTTTTTTTCCCCCAATATTTTTTTCTCCCGTTTCTTTCTTTCTTTATTCCCTCTTTTTTTCCCCACTTCTTTCTTATTTCCTTCTTTTTTTTTTATATTCGCCCTCCCCCCCCCAGGGGTTGCCACAGATGCTGCACACACACACACCTACACATATACACACACCGTGCACTGGGGTACCTCACAAATCAATAACGAACCAAAGCAGAGGTTCCCCAGCCCCCAGCCGAGGCCGGTTCCTGCTGCAGGAGACCGCTGCGGTGCTTTCCGAGGCGCTATTGCGGAAGGCAGAGCAGCACTGCAGCACGATGCTTCAGCACCGTAACGATTGCTACGGTCCCTTCCACCCCGACCCCTTCTCTGGTGCTGCGGCTGCCTTTCCTTGAGCATCCGGGCCTTTCCTGCTTGATAATGGAAATCGGAATTTGTATTTTGGTGCTGGGGGAAAACGCAGCCCTGTAAAAGCCAAAGGGAAGAAACCGGCTGCCGCAAGCTGCAGGGAAGCACACACCCCTGCACCATCCATCGCCGCACCACGGCCTGCGCTGTGAGTGACAAGCCAGCGATGCGGCACACCCACGGAATGCAAATATTTTTCTGGGAAACGTTTTGACATATTTTTAAAACATCTCAGGCATGGGATGGTGCTTTTTTCGCTTGTCTTTCTTGCACGTGTGTTCCCATGGCACGGTAACAGGTTGCTGAACGCAGTTCTCACAGTGTCCTGGAGGTGCACGCTGTGTAACGTGACAGATTGTACAACTGGAGTGATTTCCTCTATTTCTACCAAAAAAAAAAAAAAGAAAAAAAAGAATGGGAATAAAAAAAGAGAAAAGGGTAAAGAAAAACAGAAGGAAAACCAAACACAACTGTGTATGTGCATATGACAAAAATAGCTGGCGTTATACGTGGCATGTCAAAGCAAATAGGATATTGAAAGAAAAAAAAGGAAGCCTCAATGGTAGGTTTAAACACAGGATAAAAAGGGGTAACTTGGTTTAATTAATTGAACGCTTTTAACAAATCATCCTATAAAATGGGAATGTCACATTCTAAGCAAAAGCTAAAGCACAGTGTTTGAGCGCAATTACTTGATGCAGAATTATTGCCATTAGACAAAATTGGCAATAGTAATTAGATGTACTGCAAACTCGACATTACCCTGTTTGAAACACCAGCAGGAAAGGGCACGATTCAAAACAAAGAAATAACATTCCAAATGCTAGGGCTGCTCTTCTAAAAGCAAAATGTAGGACACCGCTGAAAATCACCCTGTTGCTCAAGCTGCAAGAGACACTGATTTTCTTTTAATATATTTAAATGTAAGTTAAATATAACTAACAAACACTTCCACGTTTCCAATCAAAGCATCGTAAAGCATTCATGTGCACTTAAATACAGTTGATACACAAAATAAATACTGAGACATTGAATACTTTTCCTTCCTCTTTAATATATACAAAAAAAATATGCAGTAGTACAACCAATACACCCAGCGTTGAAAAGAAATATTTCAGCACGTTTCTGTCCGATCAGAAGAAAGATCTGCCGTAGAATTCCAGCTTCTGAGCAATCTGACAAAGGACACAGCAAGATAACAACAGAACTGTTGAAGAACCAATGTTTATTTCAGAAACATCTTTGTTTGGGATACGGTCACCAGCACACAAACAGATCGGCTCCTGGAAGAGAAAAGCACAGCAGCCACAAAGGTTCTCCAGGCTTCGTGTTTCTGCACTTTGTCAAGTATTGAGGGCTTGTTTGCGGGGCAGAGCGGTGAAGTGCTTCAGCAGCCTGGCTCGAGCTTCTCAAACTAAATTTAAAAATAATTAAAAAAAAATAAAAATAAAGAGGGCCCCCCCCCAATACTTTGTTAAATAAAAACAGTAGTATCGTCCTCTGAGATTGCTCCCATTTCCAGCTTTGTATTTCCCCACCTTTTAAATAAAGTCCCTAAACAATTTTCCTCATAATGCACCCTCTTGAAGTTGTGCAATGGAACCATCTCTGTGTGGCGGTAATAGCTATTTTTGGGCTACTTTAGGGATAACTTGTTGCTTTAATTAAATGTTATCACTTGTACGTTAAAATAGCACACAAGCCGAGATGGTGAATAGATCCATTTGTGCAATTCACTAAGACTAAGCAAAAAGAAGCACGGGTATTTATCTCGGGAAAGTGCTGCCATCAACAGAAAACAGTGGCTCGAAGCAGTTACCTAAGAGATGTTATCCTCAGGCTATTAAAACACGTTTCTAAAATTACACAGATTCCCAGCTGGATGCTTTAAAAAAAGCGTGCCCGCACATGCCTGTGCTAACCTTTATGAGGTGCC
Source organism: Numida meleagris (assembly GCF_002078875.1). Taxonomy (NCBI): domain Eukaryota; kingdom Metazoa; phylum Chordata; class Aves; order Galliformes; family Numididae; genus Numida; species Numida meleagris. The sequence continues at coordinate 32,131,875 of NC_034410.1, read as the reverse complement.
CAGTTAATAATCTATTGTTTCTGTAACGCACAGGTTAAAAATGCTCCTCCTTTGAAAGTACCTGCAGATTTCTTAAAGAGGACGCGTGCACCCATTTTAGGTCCAGGAAGGACCCCCCAGCTCTTCTTAATAGCAGCTAAATGTCAAATATAAATACAACACCACAGCGAAACGTATTCCTCTGACAGAGCCTGGGACAAGACGCTCCGCAGCTGCTGCTAACAATAAAGAGCAGCACTGACATTCGATCAAACTAAGAATTGGTGGTTACAAAGTTGTGTCCAAGCCTGCCTTTTGTTTGTGAAGCGCTCCGTATCCGCGTGGCTGACTGCAGCCACCACGGAGCCGGCAGCCCCAGTTATTCCCAAAGATTCGAGCCCGCGTTCACTCCGCTTGTTGCAGCTATGGGACCGTCGTCACCTTGGAGTGACGGACACCATTTACGCTGCTCCATGAAAGCATCGCTCCTGACGTCTTCACATAGGTGCCTGAAGTTAAACGTGTTGGGTGGAGTCCTGGCCACAGTGCAGTCAGTGGAAAATTCAGCCATCGGTTTCAATGGACTGCATCCAAGATTTTCACTGGGAACCAGTACCCATGATTTCCCTGGGAACTGAGAATCCTCAGCAACCCTAGAAATTATGTCATTTTTATTAACATTTCCAATTTCCAAGCAACCGTGCACAAGAATTTTGGCCTTCAGTTCTTATGCATGATAAAAAACCAGGCTTTCCATAAACATTGCAGAAAGATCAGGGAAGATATATTTATATCTCAAATTGTCAGCAGCATATAGTTTGTACAAATGTTGTTTTGCTGATGTTGCTGAGCTACTTGAAAAAGTTAATACCTTGTGGGGTATGTAATTTCATCACCAATGTCAAATGACTTCTAAAGATGAAACTTCTCTGTTGCAAATTACAAAAAGATGCTTCAACTGTGTTTGATATGATATACCAACTCTAAAGCTGAGGAATGAAGTTATCTTTATTTTTCCAGCTCTGAGACGCGCACTCGCTCAGGGAAATATTTTAACTGCCACGTCAGTCAGCGGAACATGACTAACCCAATGCTGAGATTATAATAGTTACAGAAAACTAAACGCAAGAGGTAAAACAGACCTGAGTCAGCATACATAATAAGTCAAAGAAATAATATCGAGGTCTGTTTAAAAACCTCCATAAAGACGTATTATTGTGTTGCCACAAAGTCTTTTAGGTGCATGTTGCTAGCAAGTTGCATTCACGTGGTGTACGTAACTAATAAACATAGGAGAAACCATTTCGTGCTGTCCTTAGGATAAGAATACAGAGCTGATCTCTCACGATTCTTCAGAAGCTAGGCTTGCTTTACATCCACATGAAACGCTGTCATCACTAGGTCCGAGCCCGGAGGATGAACTGCAGAAAAGGGGAGAGGAAAAAAATAAAATAAAAGGAGGAAATTGGTTTTCACAACACACTCAAAGCCTGAGTAACAGAGGAGAACTTTAATTATCTCCAGTCACAAAGAGAGACAGGAAATTTGGACTTTTAATTAGCCATTTGGAGTGCAGTTGGATATTTTTTTTAGCAAGATAATTTAAACGCGAATAATTCAAGTCTGACTAAATGAAATTCACATAATCAGAATGCAGATAATTGAATTTCTACTGCATTCATTAATTCAGTGTGGAGGTGTGTGTGAAGACTTCTATGATGAGCTGTCACAGCTCAATAAAATCTCAGTCAATTAATTTTTTCATTATCTTAGTATTACATCAACAAAAAACTGAAGCGCGCGCATGCGTGTGTATATATATATATACAATCTCAGAAGGTAAGGAAATACAGAAATCACCTCTCTGAATCAGAGTCTGCATCGTTTCTTCCCTTTTTTCTCTCATCATCTTCTATAGGAAAGCGTCTGTTCAAAGAGGCAAACTTCTGAATCGCATCAGCGACAGAATATTTGGTCTGCCCAGATACACAAGCCTCCATATCTTCTGGACTTAGCTGAGTCTGTAGGAAGAGGTGAAGCCTGCTGTCTGAGAGCAATAACGCGTTGTGTAGAATCCTTCAAAAAGAAAAAGAGAAACATTTCACTTCCCTATGGATACACGCACATTCTGAAGTGTTTTACCAGAGCAAATTGTAAACGCTGTCCTGATTTTAAGGTTTCTTACAAATCCTAAATGAATTACAGAAGGTAATGAACTTATTACGATGATTAGGTGTGTGCTACTTTCTTTTTACGTTATTTGGAATTTCAGGCGAGTAAAAACACAAAGCTAAGAGTTAAGCACATCTGCTGTAAGAAAAACTTCAAGGACGTTTCCTCCATTTAACCATCTGTTATTACCACATGGATTAATTAATGATTTTCATGCAGTCAGAGACTCTTACGAAGATTTGGTCTCATTTTGATAACTGTTTCTAAGTAGCTAAGCTTTTCTGAAAATTGCAAGTCACCAGTTTCTCTGGTTGGGCAAAGAAGTGTGTACAGAGACAGAACTTCAGACGCACGCAGCGTCAGGACTTGGAAATCCCTGTAAGCAACAGAGCCAACGTTAGCCCGCATTTGTTTACATACATACGTTTAAGCTAGAGTGAAAATCCTGCTGCTGAGCACAATTTTAGATGTACCTGTGAACAGCTTTTAGAGAGCCTTACATGCAATTTCATTCTAGCTTTTCAAAAGTCCGTTTTTACATTTGGTTTATATGTATTCCAAGTTAAATCTTCAAATACATTTAGCACAGAGCATTTACTTTCACACAGCATGGAGAAAAGAAAGTGCAATACATTCCAGTAACACAGAAAGTTGTAGAGGGACTTCTGCAAGGACTATTGCAGATTATCACCGCTATTTTGAAAAAAAATATTGCAGTTTTGCTGCAGCATTTAGCTACAGGAGGAATTCTTCTGTACATATATCCCAGAACGTGTAACAAGAGACCTTTTCTTATATGGACGTGCAATTTTTTTCTATCCATGCAACTAAAAAGTCATTACAGTCTATGGCTGTGCCAAACAGCTCTCCATAAAAATTGCTTAAATATCTTCAAAGAAACCAAAACTATTGGGAGTCATTAGTTACCTATTTCTACCCATTTAGGTTACAAGAGTCGCCCCCCAAAAATAATTACTACGCAATAGGAAACAAGAAATGACATTAATGCAAGAAGTAGTAAAAGCAGTAAGAAACAGTGCATTTGATAGGTGCTCTGATTAAAATGAAATGCATAACTGATTAGTTCCTTCTACCAAATGAGACTAATGAAGTGCGCAGACTGGAACATTTTAAAATACAAACACGTTCTGAAATCTGTGCTCTAAAGCAGCCAACTTTACAACAATGTTTAATTAACGTGCTAAAAAATGTCTGGCTTTATCTAAGCCGATAAAATTCAGGCAAATCAAAATAACTAGTGAGAGTTGTCTAACTGAAAATGCAGGATATTTGTGTTTGCACATATTTCCACTGCCTAGGTAAACACACGCACATTCTCAACCAAAATAATTCAAACATTGACTTCTTCCAGTGAGGAAATACCTCCAATGAGACCAGTGACCTACCAGGTGCGCATAGAACTCTGTCTAAGAAGGAACAGATTTCACTGAAACTCAAACACATTTTCATTCCTACGTTGTCTTTCTAACCTCATATCAATTCTCACCACTCTGATTAAAAATAAACATGCAAGCAGGGTACGTATCTGTAAAGCCAATGCACGCAGTGTATTAACATAGTGAAAAACTTCTCAGTGCTCGTAAAGAAGCAAGGAAATGCTGTGCAAGTCGACCCAAATCACCGAATTTACAAGTCTACGCACCTTGACAGCAACAGCCTCATGAATAGTTTGAAAATTCATCGTTCACTGGATGCTAACAGAGGATTTCAGCCTTGACTCGTGATAAATACACGTTCCAAAAGACGACAAACATTGAGACAGAAAATACGAGAAAAAATGCTGTTCCACACCATAAATCCATGTTTATGGTTTATGTGCTCAGGGGAGTCAGTTTTCTCCTCCCTCTTTTTCTCCTCTTAAAACAAAAGGGAAAATAAAGTATAAAAAAAGTATAAAAACCAACATCGCAGAGCTTACCCCTCGAGTGAGGAGAGCTCCCCGTTTTCCCAGGCTTATAAGCACAAGGAGGGGATGCACATTTCTGCAATTCTAAACATCGGCGTGTCTAATACAAAGTAACACAGCAAAAGCCAAGAGATTAAATTCTGCCCACGGCATTTAGTTTCACAGATTTTCTTCTTACTCTGCCTCCGAAAGTTTCCTGCCACCCAGGGAAAACACAAATAACTCACTGCTCACGCCATTACGCCACACTTACAGCTCGGTTGCTGTTTGGAATTTATTTCATTTTCTTTATAAAATAATGGGTAATCTTTAAAATTGATTTCAGACGGTTTGAGGCATTACACCGGAGGAGTAATGAGCGCTAATGTCAATGATATTGGACACAAATTCATTTTAGCTTTATTTCACGTCCAGTACAATTCTGCTAAGCCTTGAACTGCGAAAGCGCTGTTATTAACTCAGCAGTAACCCAGCGCACGGAGCAGCAAACAAAAGCGATAAGAGCGCAGACTGATCGGGACCTCAAGGCTACTCTCCTTTTTCTTTTTTTCTTTTTTTTTTTTTTCGCTGCTGTAATTCAATTTCCAATTTTAGTTTGCATCGGACTCATTATGTGGCAGGGTTTTTCTTTTCTGCTTCACAGCGCCATCTGGAGCTGAAATGAGCGAAGAAGGAAGCGCGGGGAAGGGACGGGAAGGCGTCGGCACAGCTAACAGCGGGTGTGCGTTCGGGGGCGGGGGAAGACGTCAAACACCCAACGCGTTGTGCCAAGCATTTCGGACAAATGGAAACGCACACGCACCTTTCACCCAGTCGTACCCTTAAAACGCTTCTCCTTTCTTTTAATTAAGAAAATAACACTGCTTTCCCACCCCCCTACCCCCCTCATCTGAACCAACAGGTTAGGTTGCTTTTTAATTGCATCCTTCTAGCGATCAAAGTGAAAAATCAGTTCTGCGCCCTCCGTGAGCGCTGCGTTTTCCTGCTGGCAATACCGCTCCAAGGAAATAACCAGACGTCCGTGGCCGGGTGGCAGAGCAGCGCTAAGTGCCACCGCCCTCACCGAGCTGGGGACTCGCTGTGCAAGGTGCTGTGCACCTGAAAACACACTGGGCTCCAGGGACTGCAACGTCAAAACCTCAGAGCGCAGCATACAGATGGAAAAGGTGGGAGGAAAGGCAGAATGCCCTGATATTCATGCTCAGATATTATGTATAATATTAATACCGTAGCATGAACTAAGCGTTCACCCTGTTTGAATCCAACCATCAGCACTGGCAGCGTTTCTCCAGCCGTTTTATGACTACAGGTGTCAATGCAAAGCTGCAGTTGCAGTGATGTAAATCAGTTCTCTCCGCAGTTGTGCTAATGGAAGAGTCACGGGACTCGCAGTGATAATTCCCATAAACTCACTGGACACATTTAAGAGAACAACAGACTTTCTGTGCATGCCTAGAATAACAATGGAAGGCTAAATCCTGCAAGTCTTTATCACATCAGCAGTCATTACTTGTCAGAGATCTCACTCCTCTCAGCCAGATTGCTCACACGCATAATGACCGCTTATGTGATTAAGGGGGCTGCAGGAGAAGGCTCTACGTTTGAATTAGAGATAATAAAATCATTTTTTATTCGTGGCCATGTGAATCTCTGTTTGTAAGCTTTCAGTAAGTGCTCGTGATCCCTAGACCCTTAAAGAAAAAGGGCAGAAAATGTGACTTCACAACCGAAAGAAGTAATGTCATTTCTGGGGAAATGCTGGATAGTATATGAGGAGTATTTCTCCTTCCCTGTGTTACAGCAAGAACATTTACTAAAGGCAAAACATGTGCTTTGTCTTATTTGGACAAGGTCCAAAATCTGGTTTTCTTCAACATGATTTTATTAGGTATATTATACACTGTTCTGCTGGAGGAGAACAACATATGGCCGAACAGTACAACTTAATCCTAACTAAAGATTTCCTGTATCTACTGTAACCTAATACAATGACAGATGCACACTCATATATGTGTGGAAGGTTAACACTCCGATTTTGTTTTCAACAAATTTACTCTGCCCATTTACATCATACCACGAGAGAAAGGAGAAAATAAAACTTGAGAGACAACAGATCACAGCCTGGGCTGTGGTGCCCTCTATTGAGCATCCTCTGGGCCTCTCGCTGTGAGCACAGGGCTACACAGCCTGCAGTAAACAAAGCTCCATTTCCTCCTTTTAAAAAGCCTACTGTGTCTCCTCATTCATTTTTTATAACAGAGGAAATGTTACTGATAGCGAGCAACTGCGAAGAAACTGTTTAGGATCTGATAATGAATACATTTAAGAATTAACATGTCTGCTAAGCATTATTCACTTCACTGGGTTTGCTTCCCTCACCAGATAGGAAAAAGCTTCAGTGCTTTGCTGAGAACACCTCCACTGAAAAGAGGCAGCCACCACTTACAGGAGCAAATCCTACCTGCCCATGGCTGCAATGCTCCTGCTGCCTGGTGCTGACCAAGCAGCCTCAGAGGCCTTGGCAGGCTGGGATCCACCCTCTCCAGAGCCAGTCCTCCACTTTGCACACGTGTGACCCTGTGGGGACCTCTCCAGGAAAGAGTCCTCTACCTCTGCACCAGCTCATGCTTGTGGGAAGGAAGGCAATCTGAATCCCAAAGTTACAATTATTCACCTAGAAAGCGACGAAAGCAAAAGGGATCTTGTAGAACCCAAGTACTATAAGGCAGTGCTTCAGTTTTGACTTCTAATTTAAGAATAAGCTTTTCCAGCGAATCTACCTACAGACATCCTCAAATACATGAGGATACCTACCAAGAAAAACAGCACATATTCTTCCTTATAGTTACCAAGTAATTCGTAATTGAAAATGGGCTGGCTGGCTTCCGTTAATGCAAATGGGCTTTTGAAATATTAAATTATGCCCAGGCAAGAAGTAAGCCTTACAGCTCCTCATCATTCAGAGATAATAACCTGTAAGAAAAGCAGGTCTTACCCTGTGCTGGTGTGGGAAAGCCACGTCAAAATGGGAAACTCATTTTCAGACTTCACCCAACTCTATGGCTTGGATTAGTTTCCAGCCATTGGCACGCTCTGCAGGAAGAAGCTACACAAAGGTCCTTTCTAAGCACCTCACCGTGCTAACTAGCTGTGTAGAGTGGCATGTGAAGAAGGACAAAGGAACTTTAAAGCAGCTGACATAGATGCAATGCTATGGTGCTCCCAGGGAGCTGCCTCCAGCAACAAAATCCTTATTCCTCTGGCACGTGGCCACTGTCCTGGCAGAAGCTGCAGCAACTTCTCACACAGAGCAATGGGCACGGGGGAGAATCAGAAATTCTTACAAACCTGAACTCCATTGCCACGTATGGCTTGGATCCCAGTAAGCTCACAGCGTACTGAATATAGGTTGGCTTCCTGCATGACATGTGGGCATTTGAAAACTGTTACCTACAAACCTCTGCCTCGACAGATGCATGCAGATGACTCTGATTTTTTTCCCCCACAAATTAAAAAAAAGCAGCAGGGCCTTCAAGCTTGTGCACAATGACTGCTGCTATTGCTGGAGCAAATTCTGCAGCCCACTGATACTTCACACACACACTGTCCCAGCTCCATTCCCACCCCTTCCTCATACACCAGGAGGTCCTGCCTCTGCTGGTCATTGCTGTACTACAACACCTGTAGCACTCAGACCTTTAGTAAAACCAAGTCTTGCTATATATTTATATAATATTATATAATATTTTTCTTCCATAAGCAATATAAACTTTATATACACACACAGTATAAAAAAAGCTATATATAAACCACCAATATCTTAAGGCAGAAGAATTGGAGTGCTCTCAGTAGCATTAGCTGGAGCAGCCCAAAATCAGTAGTGATCACACGCAGGACTTAAAGACACTGCGCTGGTTAATGAGTCCCGCAGATGCTCTTTCAGTATAAGAACTAATAACCTTTGGTCCAGACTTACTTAAAAAGAAAGAAAAGAAGCACCACGGCAGTATAGATCAGCCAATAGGAAGATCCCTTCTATGAATGGCAGTACGTCTAACATGCCAGCCAGCAGAGGGCAATGGTACAGCACACAATTCGCCAAGTCAATTCATCATAACACAACTGTATTTCTGCGAATGCCTTCCAACTAGCCCCCAGGGCTGAAGGAAAGCTGACACCTTTCTAAACGGCATCCAAGCTTAAACATTTAAATCACCTCCTTATAACAGAGATGCCTCTTTCCTCACTCCTGAACTAGCAGCAGCAAGGCAAAACGCTCAACAAGCTGTCATTTTCTCCTGTCAGTACCCTTTCAAAATAGACAGCCACAAAATCAGAATGTGATGACCTGTTTTAAGAGAATCTACCTCTGTGTTTTGCCTTCTGAAGCACGGGCAGCAGCCGTCATTATTTATGATGCTGAGATACAATACCTTGTTACCAGATTGGCCTCTGCACTATTTTAAAATAAGAGTGATTTTGAAAATTCACTGCTCCGTGGGGAGGCACAGCTAAGGTAGAATTGCTCAGACACAGGGGCTGAGCTACCATATTCTTTGGCTGACCATCAGCATTATTGCCTCTAGAAGCACAGCGTCTTTCTCTCTTGAGGGTAAGAAAATTCACTAGTTCTTTTCTGCTTTCCTTTCCTCATCTTATATGCTCTCAACCAGTATTTATTGGCCACCCTTTTGGGCACAGATCCTGCATACGACTGTACACAGAAATATTCCTGCAGCCTCTGCAATGACTAGCTCTCCCTGCCTTCAGTTGTTTGGCTTAACATATGTACTTCAGGAACAAGCATTTACAGCCTGCTGTGGAAACCTACAATTGTAACAGACTGAGTGGAAAAACAGTGGGCTCAGTATACCTCTGCCTCCTGACCATAAAGCTTAAAGTCTTCTTAAATGATTTTTCTTCCTTTATTTTTGCTTCACAGAAACATTAATAACAACAGAAGATGAATGTCTCTGTTCTCAGGTTTGCTATTAATCAGAGCAGAGGCTAAAGGCAGCGTCTGAAGTCATTCACAGTTCTGCCACAGCAACACTGAATGGGTCTGCACTCGTTATAGGAGTGGCAAGATATAAGATAATGGCAGAGAAAGCAAAAAAAAAAAACAGCAACGAGGTCTCTGCCACTGCAGATGGTGAAGGGCTTTATAGCAATATTGCTGAGCAATGCACTGCTGGAACTAATACAGTGCTCCCCTGTAACTCAGGTCAGAGTCTAGCTATGTTCATTTACATAAATCCTTTACATAACCACACAGCTGAATGATTTTATACAAACTGCAGCTGTAGTGAAAATTATCACAGCTGCTAGAGCTTGTTTATGTTGGCAGTGGTAAACACAGTAATTGGCATTATAGGTAGTATCCATGCTAGAAGAACTCACTACTGAATTTTCCCAAGCTCCCAATGGTTCAGACCCCAGAATTCATTACAGAGACACTGACGTTCCATGAATACAGAGATGGAAAGAAGTCCTTTTCTTTTTATAAAGAATATCTAGCTCTTTCTTGGAAGCCATAAGTAGGCATCCCCATGAAGTATTTTTCAACCTGAGTAACAAATCACAAAGCAACACAAATACAAAACTATTACTACTAATGAATCAATGAAACACAACAGAAAACCCCAAGCTGAAATTTTCTTACAGCCAGTACAGCTGAAGTCATGTGCATGAAATACGACCTTGCGCAAAGCAAAATATGTAGCATGTACAGATGACCACAAGGTGGCTCCCAGGTACCAGAGATGAGCTATGTTCAATCAGGAAATTGATGACATGGTAGAAATGCCAACCTCACTAACATAAGATGCACTTACTTCTCCAGGAACTCTTGCAGACCCTGCCGACGATGGTCCACGTGATGGGGATTGTTCATATTGAAAAAGGGAGTTTTAGATGGCAGTTCAGGTAACTGTCTTTATAAAGAACAAGCAAATACACAGTTAAAACCAAGCCTGAAGCAATGGAGAAAAATTATAAGCAAATGGCAGTCCCACATTTTTGGATATTACAAGTGATGTTCCAGAAATGTCATTAAGCTGAACTTGACAACGCAAAGTTGAGAAATCAAAGGGCTTCTGACATACCACAAAAGGAGAAATAACTGAGATTTTTCTGGCCCAGCTGATAAGAGTGCATGTATGCGTGCCTAGACCTCCTATGTTCATGGTAGAACCTAAGCACATCCTAAAAGCAAACAGAGAAGGCACACCTGTGCTGATGTTACCAGCTAGTTTAAGCAGAACAGCCTCAAGCATAACATGGCCTAGTAGTCTGCGCTGGCCACATTGGTTGTTTCCACTACCTCTATGCAGCAAAAGGAAACAGCTCAGATCTGTTAGAAATTAGTCTGGGGCTCACAAAACAAAGGCTATCAGTAAAAAGCACATTCTTCTGAGTTTAAAACACAGAAAATGCCTTATACAGAATTGAACTGTAGTAGTAAGAAAGGCAGGACACTTTCCAGCTCTGATTTTTACCGTTCTCAGATTTAAGAGGAAACAATGCTCCCCCTTCCCTATGTTGTGGATAGATTATTAAGTAGACACTTAATGAAACAAACCAGTCATAAAAGGTTGCTCACATGAGCACAGCGTTGCTCTGAAGTCTCTGCCGAAGCCAAACAAATTCTCGGAAGCGTCGTCTAACACAGGATGTTTTCCTCGTAAAGCACATACTGTTTGTCTGTTGGGAAGTTAAATAAAAAAATATTTTGTAAACCACTTAACATAAAGTGCAGGCATGATATCAAAAAACATCTGAGATGCTAATCCTTGATATACCAGCAGAAAGCTTGACAGTTATTCGGTTCATGTTAAGGACTATGCTGTATCTCAGACAGGACTGACAACATTCTACTGCTTCTCAGGGAAATATTTTTCATCACTTTTTTTTTTTAAACCAAGAGATCGGGATAATGGTACAATTTACTATAACAAGAGAAAATATAAGTTTCAGCAGACAATGCCAAACTTTGCAGGAAAAAAAAATCAAGTTTAGCTATTCCAGTTATAGTTCTGCAAACAGTTAGCTGTTCTAATAGCATGCAATCTTACTTAAGTCAAAGAAATTGCACTCTGCAAACAGCAGCATTTGGAAAATTTCCCATAGAACACTACTACTCCATCAGAAAATACCAATTCATCAAAGAGAAACAGTTCATGAAGATTAAACGCTTCTGCCAAGTTTTTCTGCAGAGCACACATTTAAGTGAAATCCCATCTCCTAGACAGGGCTCCATTATAAAATTGCCTGCAGTCCACCTAGCCCTCAATATCTTACCAGGAGCTCTTAGCCAGCTGTATGATGCCAAATGTGCAAGGCACAAAGATGCCAGCTTTCTGAAATAGATGAGTGTCCTGGCTACCTCACAGCTTAAGAAGTCAAATACTCTAGGAGATAGACAGAAAGGGAATCCAGTTGGTCTAGAAGCCTGGCAGAACCAAGACTTTGAATCCAACTGATAGACTGGGTGGTAGGACTGATCTAGAGACTTGGTCAGAGAGTCCTGGCAGGAAGCTGAGCTGATGCTTACCAGTTTCAGAGATGCTCAGCACTGAGTCACGTAACACTGTGTCTAAATGTCTTTGCCCCCCAACTTAGCAGTTGCTGAGGAAGACAGTAATACGCTTCTATTGAGAAATGCTATTGCCTATGAAACAGTAACATAGCACACCACGCACTGCCAAATTCAAAGAATTTCTCTTTAGTGGATGTCAAAAATATAATCGCTTTTGAATCAGCACTTAAACCACACTGCAGAAGACTCACAGCTGACTGACACTCAGGGTAAAAGTACTTGTCACGATGGACATCTAACAAGCAATCATTTGACTTCTCTCATTATACCGCGTGCCTAACACTCACAGAGAAGAGGAGTTCTTCGTTTCTTGTGCTAAACTATCAACCTCGTAACTTGGTGTCCTCAAACTCTTCATCCAATAGCTGATACACTTCAGAAAATTTTATTTACATTGCAATTAAAAACCCTGGATCGAGATTTAGGAAATTAGGATAACTTTTCTAATTTGGGAAATTAAAATAACCCACATGCACCAAAGGATAATCAACAAAATAAACTTATGTATAGGACAGATTTAAGAGACAAGATGCTATGACTCTAAGGGCAGTCCCGTTAACACATAGTAAACCACAATTATGAACCCAAGTATCCTTATTTGACACATCCAAGCAGCACTAAGCTGGCACAATATGAATGTCAAGGTATGCTGAAAACAACCACATTGCAGTAACCAAGTAACCTGGCAAACAGAAGAACTGAGGAGAACTCAAAGTACAAAAAAATAGATACTTACTTGGAAATAAAGCTGTCTCCAGCATGAATACTTGAACACCAAAATTCTTTTATAACAGTAAGATATCACTGATCTTGACAGTCTAAGTTGATAAGTAAAGCTAAGAATAGCATCTGTTGTAAGACACTGTGGAATGCAAGTGTGAGTGCAATACCAGGTCCTACTTGCAGGTCTTCCATGTACCTTTCTGCATGGTCTATGGCCAGCCTATCCTTGCCTGTTCCACTGCAGCTCAGTCATTAAAAGGAGACTAATATCCCACAGCCCCCCACAACTGCTGCAAAGAAATTCCATTAATACCTGAAAGTGAGCCCCAACTTCGACAGAAGCAACAGTATGAGTCCAAAGAATCTCTAGTGATATTTTTATACTCACATGAATAAATATCTCGTAGTCTATGTAAGAATGCCACGAGTCTTCTTTCTGTGTCCTGGGGTCTCGCACCAAGACAGTAACAAACTCCTGCAGGTGCATAATAAAGATCAAGCAATTAATTTCGGATGACAAAGAGACCCTGAAATACTCTCTTGATTGTTCAGCTGCTCCATAAACTACTGTGCTCAGATTAAAAGCTGAACTGCAGCTTTATTGAATTTTGCAATCCTATAAAAGGAGAAGCAAAGAACAATGAATCATCTGAGTTACACCACATGCCCAGGAAATTCTTTGCCAAAATGCAAGCTGAAAGGGAATATTTCAGATTAAGTAATATGATGAAAAGTCATACATTCTTCATGCATGGGAGGGTTGGTGATCTCAGCAGCTACGAACTAAAAATCTAACACTCAAAGGCACACATGCGAGATACAGCTAGGCAAGTATTAAAATTGGCTTTTCCCACCTTTGTACTCAACATTCACAGAAAGAGTATTACAGCCATGTCTCACATACCCAAGACTTAAACATAGTGTTTTATTTGTCCCTAATTTTCTTTTGACCTTTTATCCACTGTTTTTTTTTAAATCAAGTATTTATATGTGTTGATTCTAGGGATCTGAGAGGTAACCACTCTACTTCCACAAGAAGTAGAAGAACAGCTTTCCTTCCACACTTCAGCTTACTTGCTCCAGCCCAGTGGATAAGGACGTACCACTATTAACTGCCCCGGATGTGATTTGATAGAATGAATTGTGATCCAAAGCCTAATGTCCAGATCCAGTATGCAAGGAGATGAATACTCCGCTTCTATATTCTGATATAGCAGGAACTTAAGACGCAGCACACAGCTGAGGACTGCAGGACAAGGGCACTACTATCCCAGTCTGCCCAGAAATCTGTACAAGGAAGCAACACATCCACCCTGCAGACCATAATTCTCTGTTTCCATGGTACAATGATACAGAATATTTGTCCTAGTGGTTGTCACATCTAATCCATTTCCTTACAGCTCATACATTTATATTACAACTTAGAGTGATCCTGAAGGAGTGAGGGAGGCCTGTGAGCATTGCTGCAATGGTAACCAGGAGCAGCTGAAGAATCACACGCTTCTGAGTATCCTCAGCTAATGACCATATAAAATCTTGTATTATGTTTTAAAATATATATATGTATGTATGTATCTATATGGTAAACTTGTGTGTTTATACTGAGATGGAAAAGTTCTCTTTAAAATACAAAGGTTGAAAGCATGTCTACCTACCTGCTATTTTCACAGCAAAAAGAACAGGCTGCCCAAATGCAGTTGCTTAAACAAGTGATTACCTCAAAGAGCTAAGCCAACCACTTAACAGGTATAAAGACAAGCATATAATCTTAAGCCGTAGAGACATTTGCCCTGAGAGGAAGGCACTGCACTCAATATCCACATGCAGAAATCAACTACATGCTTTTTCAGTATCTCTCTTTTCAAAAAGAAAAAAAAAAAACAAACAAGAAATCCTGAACTAGAAAGCTCACAAAATGTGTCTCTCCATGCCCAAACTACAGATGCCAGAAATAAACCTCCACTCTTTAGTTAAGTTCCCTCCACCACATACACCAGCAGCAAACATGGAACAGAACTGCTAGGAGAACAAGGACAACCTTGGTAGGAAAAGATGCCTGACCAGTCGCTGCTCTCTGTAAATGGCAGGGAGGTCTGGATTCAACTATTTATTACATGGGAGCCACTGATTTCCCAGCACTCCTGTTCCAAGAATGGGAACCTGTGGCCTTGTGGCTGGATCCAGCCCACAGTTTTACCTCACGTAGCCCAGCTTCTAGCCACAGGGGTGTTTTCTGCATTTTGGTATTTGTCATGAGTGTCATGCCAACTAAAGCCTATTTAACAGCTTCCTACCACCTCTGCTACTTCTTCCCTCACTGAAGAGCACTGGAAGCTGATTATCCTCTGCTCTGTGCTCTTTGCAGCTTTTTATCCCTGTGTCAACATGGCACAAAAGGACTGACAGAGCTGCAATCATTTCTAACAGCTGAGGGCCATGCCTTGACTAACAGAAGAACGCCAGTGGGAGACGCGAGAAAAGTTATCCCCTCTCCTGAGCAAATTCTGATCAATGTACTAAATGAAGTACACAAAACCCTTTTCAGTTCTGTTTTCTCCTCCTGCCTCACTTTCCACCATAGCATACTTCCAGTCTCACTGTAACATCTTCTCATGGCCACAGTCTTATCCTCTCCTTAGTTTTTGTCTTCCCCAGTCTTCTCCTTCGCTGAGTCTCACTCTTCCCAGAGCTGCAAACACTTGTAACCCTTTCTTTCCTGATCCCCAAATGCCTCAGTCCTGCAAGCTGGAAGAGAAGGAGTTATGCCAGGAAGCTTCACACAGAACTCTACTCTCCTTTCTTTCTTAAGCATAGCAGCCCAGGAGTCAAAACTGTAAACAGCCTGCTCATAACCAACCTTGAGATCCCTTCCCAGCATCAACTGCCATATCATCTTCCCGTTATGCTTCCTGTTGCCTAGGTTCCTCAAATTGCTTCATTTCCAAGTGACCTTCTACAGCCTTCTCCTTTGTAAGGAATCAAAATAAGCTTGTAAGTAAACAGCTCCTTTAAGCTTCCACTATACCAAAACACTATGATAAAAAATCACTATTGGATATGCTGTGGGATAGCTATGTGTTACCCTGCTGATGACTCCAGGTCATGTGTTTTCCACACAAAACCTCATGCACTTTTAATTTCCAATTAAACAGCCATCAAGTTTCAATACTGTGGAAGTCAAACACCTTTCAGACTCTGCCCATATAAGAAATGAGACCCGCTGCATGTGCTGTGGTAGCCAGGCATCTGGGTGGTATATCACTGAGCCAAAAGTCCAAGTGTTTTATAGTACAGCAGGGCACCTCGGGAATCTGCCACACTCACATACAGTCAGCATGAGCTCCAATTTAGAGTGCCTTGACTTCAGCAGAGTGATGGGTGTTCCCTTTTTCTTCATTCTGAAGGCTGAGGTCAGAATGAAGCAAGATAAACATTAAACAACTAGAGAAGAAAACCAAAATGTACAGCCTTTCCCAAGGCCTGCAGTACTTCCCCTACTGACATCTTGAATCCGGGAAGCATTCATTCCAATTCTCATTACCGCTTCTGCTGTTCTGAAGTAGTGGAAATAGAGAATAGAGTCTGCCCCTTCTCATTTGACCTTAAAGCCTTCTCCAGGATACAAAATCCCACTGGGATAACATGACTTAACACAAGTAGCCCTAACTGCTTGCTATGGATGCAGACGCACTGCCACAAACAGCATTTAAGTCACCCTGTAATGCTAGCCTTGTACCAGGCCAGGATTCGCTCACAGGCTATGCGAGGGTCGAGCAGAGTTAGACAGCAGAAGATTCCACCAGGAGATGGCTCAGACCACTGGTCACGAACATTACACAGATAACAGCAATTTCAGGCAATAATTGTTTTTCTCCTCTCTATATACTCCTTTCCCACGCAATCTTGCTACAGAAATTAGGCTACCCTTAGTAGGCATGTCTATCTTCAAGAGGTCTGCTGTCCACCTGTGATGGGTGAGGCTGAACTCTTCCCACAGACCACAAAACCACACGCTTCACCTTCTGTCACAGGACCATGCTGCAATCCAGCCTTACAAATTGGGAAACAGAACGCAAAGAAAACCAAAATTTCAGGGAAGTTCTGCGTTAGCCTGCTGCAAACATTTTTCAGGCTGTCTTCCTTCTCCCAGTTCCCTTTGTTTTTTCCAGAATTGCAGATTGAGGATATAGCTATTATGCATTCAAGAATGATATGTTTCCTGCAAAGCCTAAAGCAACAATTCTCTCCAAACCAGAATTTATTGCTGATAGTACCAAGTGCCTAACCTTGGGAGTGGAAGACTACGGCACTGGAAAATACACAGTTCCAACAGAAAGCTATCAGCAAGTGGCATCTCTGTTCATTCCTTCTCTGAGAAATTGTGAAATTCATAAGCAATACACTTCCTATCCAAACTCCTGGTACTACAGCTTTCACCTGAATTCCAACAGTCACACTGGCCCAGATGTCCTCACGAACCATTTCAAATCTGCCCTAAAACTGAACTAGCAAGGAATTCTGTTAAGGATAGCTGAGGGACAAGAAAAAGCAATTTATCTCTCCTGTGTGAAACAACTTTGCAGAGTAACTAGACACAGAAGCAAAGCAGATGCACATAGTCCTAAGAACAAAAAGCATCTGTAGCTGCTCAGCAAGCAGGAATAAGTGGAGCAGCTTCTCTGTCAAGAAATGCCTCTTAATTCATGGCTGTCAGCTCCGTGCCTGCCATCTTAGGCACCAGTAGCACTTTGCTACTCTGTTCTTAAGAACTGGAGCAAACCAAGTAGTTAGGGTCAAATATAAATGACAAAATGGCCAAAGTGACCCTGAGGTCTGGTTTGTACATACTCTCACAGTTAGTCCTGTACAGAGAACAGGAGTGCTGACAACAGAGGAAAAGAGCAGTGCTAAGGTTATGTAGACACAAGCACTGAAGATTGAAACGTTCCCATTTGGATTTGCCCCAAGAAGAGGAATATACCATAATAGCAGCTGAGGCAAACACAAGACTTCTTTCTTTGTTTTAAACCTCCTTTCTCTCCTCCTGGAGTTTTTCCCCCCCCCCCCCAAACAATGCAATGGAATGCTGTGAGATAAAGCGCAAGCCAGAAGCTCCAATATGTAGGATTTGACCACAAAAAACTGTTTCTGAAAAGTCTATTTTTATTTTCCCATTAGGAAAATAGGAAATCTGACATGGAAATAGCTATTTTTAATGTGGGAAAAATCTACTATGGGAGGAAGGAATAAAAATAATCTTGAAGTGGATGACTATGTGCTTCATTCATTCCAGCTGCGTTTTAGTCCAAATCTCCATGCTGTGGACAGTATCAGGTGATAATCTCATGCTCCATGGTGCCACTGTTATGCATCTGATTAGTCAATAACCCCTAGAGAGTCATCTTCCATGAATCCTCCTAGAAAAAGAGTTTCCCCATCAGGTTGCCCATTAGTAAAAGGATCAATCACATATTACACGGGGCTTTTCACACTGAGTGTTGTGATCTTTCCTCTATTCATGCTGGATAGTAAGACTGGTAAGGAGTGAACAGCTGAGAGAAAGTGATTTGTTCAAACTGTGAGCTCATCGGCACAGTGCCAAAGAGAACATCCAGGTGTATCTGTGGCCCACATTGATCAGGACATCAGAGTTCAAGTCTCACTCAAATCATTACTTCCTAAAAAATATATCTAATGACTGATGGAGAGACATCTGAAATCCAAGCTCTTCTTTCCCATCCTAGTGTCTGAACCACTTACGCACAGTCATCTCCTTTCCTCCTCACTGATGCAATGAATACTGAATGAAAGGCAGTGCATCACTCCAGAATGTTCTGTAACTTAACAATTCAAGCATGAAGAATAAAACACATCATTCCTGGGCTGCATGCATGTCCTAAGCCACAATCTCAGTGGACAAAGAGAAGGTAAGGGAAGATATGCCTCTTCTTTTTCCCCCCCCCAGTATATTACATCAGGTCCAATGGGAGGTTTATTACAATTCTTTGTCCAGTATCGCCATGCAGGTGAGAGAAGTGGAAAAGACCAAGGAATGAGTTACACAGCATTGTCCAGACATGCACATGCAGATCTGCTGGTGCTCATTAAATCCTTTTCTTGAAGAAGGCTCAGACACTGGAGGGGAGCTACTGCAAAGCTACTGCCTGAGGGGTGGAGGGTTGGGGGTTGACAGTAAAGTATGGGATTTAATAGCACCCACAGCTGATCTAAGGAGTCAGGAAGACACTAGTCCTTCTATGAACAGTGACATAATTTCTGCTATTTAGGACATATATGCACTACGTTGCTCATATGACAGCCAAAATATCAGAAGTGCAAATTCTCTGTTCTCCCCATTTCACCAGTGGTAGCAGTGGTAAAAGATCAACTCTCCAGAAGGTGCTGCACCTGCAAAGCACCGGTCGCTGGCAGCTTTTAACTCTTCCTGCAGCATGCTAACCCTGGGGCATGTCAGTTTAAGTTCTTTATTACCTGGTTCCAGCAAAGTATGTGGGCTTCCTGTGTTGCAACAGTTAGATCATACTGAGATTCGCTGCTAAATCAGTAATCAGCAGATAGACTGCTATAGCTACTGAATAACTAACTGAGTTTGGTTTGGGCTAAAGCAAACCACAAAGAACAAGTGCTCCCTGCTGGGTCAGCTGGGGCAGACGCAGAGCCAGGGCTTCAGCTTGTTTCTTAAAATCTAACTCCATTATGTGTGAGACCAGCACCCCCACGGAATTTACATCCTCTTTTCTGTGCATGCCTGCTGAGGCCAGAGCTTCTCACACTTTTGCATTTCACGTTGACATCCAGTCCAGGAGGCACCTTAGCTTGGAGCAGACAATTCTTAGTGCTCATTGGTTAAGAGGAAACATTTTATAACTGTCTTCCTAAAAACAAACCAGTCCTGGAGCCTAGTCAACACCACTAGAGAAAGGAGAAAACAAAGCGTCCCTGTGGTTCCTGAGGACATGGACCACAGCAGCAGAAGCAGCAGCAGCTGTGCATTTCAAAGGAATCCTTCCTCAAAACTGTCTGTGGGGTTTGCTCTTCAGTCCCATCAACCTGTTTTTCCTATGACTTGTAGATAACTCCTGGCTCCCAACATTATTACAGAACGCTAGCAATGACTTAATTTTAATCAGTAAATTCATTTGCCTCCGAAGACTCATGCACACATTTTTTTAATTGCAAATCAACTTATATCCTTGAATGCTTCAGTGAACTCATTTGGATATATTATTTCAGTGAAATTGTTTCAAACTTTGCATGGTTTGAGCAGCAAAATATCATTTTCAAAAAAACTATTGCTTTCGGAATACCTCTACCTGCAGCTGTCCATTAGTACCAACCCACCAGCAGCAGCAGACAGGGATACCATCACAAATGAAAGACCTTGGTATCTCGTGGATTTGAGTGGTCTTTGCAGTCTATTCTTTCAGTACTACTCTGCACACTTCAGTCAATGAAACCTTGTTTGTGTCTTCAGCTTTTACCCACTTCTGAAGTATTTGAAAATAAATACAAATAACAAAAGAAATAGTGGCAAAATGGGTGATCATTTGATAAGCTCTAATTAGTTACATCTGATTAATCCCATTTAATCTACTGGCATTGCTCAACTAAATTAACCCAGGCCTGCAAGGCAGGAATCACCATTTGCCCTGTACTACAGAGACCCATTTTAGTTTCATTTAATCCAGATCCTAAAAATGAGATAGCTGCACCAGAAGTTACAAGGACCCAGAAGTCACTGTCAGACAAGCAATTTCAAAGAAGGATCAGATGGGGTTGAAATATTCCATCAGATCGCCTTCCTTTGGCGAACATCAGCCCTAATCTACACAGGTGGAGAGGACTGGGGGCAGGGAACTGCATTTCTCAGTTCAGGCAACAAGACAGTTTCACTTCTCAGTCCTCTTGTTCTAAGAGGATACAAAGTTTAGGTTGCAAATTATTAACAGGAACTGAGATTGCATCAATAGTTATTAAGATGACTGTCTTATTCATTACTAGGCTTGGTTCCAAGGTAGCACCCCTTTAACACAGCGCAGCTTAATCACCCACAGATGACTGTTTTTAATTGGAGATACTCCAAAGATGAGGGTCATTCTGACTTCAGGTTTAGTCTGCTATATGGAAGCAATAGATATACTTCCTTGGAATTATTCACCACATAGTGGGAAATGTTATAAAATTGCCACAACCAATTATTTTACTTAATCTGATGACAAACTATACATCTTAATGAAATACATTTCGCAACCACCCAAAATAGAGTCATTTTTATTAAAGCTTAAGTCACTTACTTGTTTTTCGTGTTTTGGTGTCATCTTTAATGTCTTGTATTAAATTCAAAATTGACCTAAAAAAAAGGAACACAAAGCAGACATCAGCCTGCCGTTTAATTATTATTTCAAAGGTCATTATCGCTTTTGCTACACATTAGTAAACAGCAGGAAGAGCCACACGCCATCCTATACATGGAAGAAAACACATTTGCACCGTAACTAAGAATTTATTCATTAAAATAATCCCATTTCTGTGCCTTTTCAATTCATGATGGGCAGATTCTCTGCTTAGCAGTGACAGAAACACTGGCTTTGTCCCTTTCTGGGGATGCTTACAATACTCCTGGCAATCACCCTGTGCCCCAGTACTCATCCTAGCACCCTGGTCTACACCAAGCTCCCAACAGCACCTGCAGTAGACAACCCCTGCTTATTCTTTGTGAAAATAAAGTGGAGGCAGTGCTGCTCCGTGTGGCTATGTCTGAGGTCTGGGAGACACCAGTGTTATCTGGGTGGCCCTGCAGAGAATACATGAAGTTGGCAGAATCCAAAAGCCTCTCTAAACTCTCTCTGCAATAGAGAAAAGCACTGACAAACCCTTCAGATTCTCCATGCTAGCTAAAACTCAGGCTAAGTTTCACAGCATTTATGGATTTAAAATGTCTACGTGGGGAAGTATTAATTAGGCCAAATCCAAAAATCCTGTCATTAACTTATATTTTAAATCCACTCTCACTGGAAATCTTGATAAAAATCAAGAAATCAAGGCTCAACCAGCTTCCCCCAGGTAGGCATACACACAGGAAGAACGAGGCAGATTTATTTCTGGCTGGCATGTATGCACTGCCTATGTAAATACAAAGGCCATGGGAAAAAGGATTTGCAATTAGCCTTTCCCCTTTACCCCTTTCACACACTATCCAGTCACTGCCAGATAACACACCCACTGACCCCCCCAGCTACCACATCATGCAATTTCCTCATCAGCTTTTCAGTGTCAGTCTCCTCTTCCCAAACCAAACAGACCTGAATGCTTCCCTCCTCCTTCCCTCCTAGAGTGTAGCTCTCTGAGGTCAAAGCAAGCAATTCCCTGGGCAAAAGCTGAGCAAAAACCCTCCTGCGCATCTTGCTGGAAAGACACGTGGCATTGTTAATGGCAGAGAGCCAGCTTTCTCACCCAGCCCTGAAGATGATATTTCAGCACCAAGAAGCTACCTGAAATATTTAGAATGTCATTTTTCCATTGAGTAATTTGAAAAAATGGAATTACAGGAAGTAGACTGCTCTGGTACTTATATGCAAGTGAACACAGGTATGTTCTTTCAGCAGACCATGAATGTAATTACAAACCAAGACACGGGAGGAGAAAGGGAAGAAATGTTCTAAGTTGCTGCACTGCAATAATTATCCTCAGCTAAAACTTAATACCAATGGTTCTCTCAATTTAGGAAAAAAATACAAGACCTCATTCACAGCTGTTTAAAATTCACATATGGGAACAGCAAAATGCATTTTCCATTACATGTGCTATAGGCAGGCAGGCTGTCAACATAGCAATTGCACTGCAATTAAATCTCAACACTCAAAGCTGCATTTTCCACTGACTTCAGCAAGTCCAAAATCACCCCAACCATGCCACAGACAGTTGAAAACACACTGAGTAAAAGACTTAGTTGTGCAGCAAGACCAGTGCTTTAGGACTTCTTTAACGTGAGCAGAAGGTGGAAAAGCAGAGCAGTTCAACAGTGTGCTTAAGACACCTACAGAAAAACCCTACCCCAAGGCCTAATGATGGAGAGAAGAGGCCCACAGATGACAACAGAAGGCTGCTGGTCTTTTGTTCTCAAAAACTTTCCACCAGCAGTGAAATGAACCAGTGCTCGGAAAAAAAAAAAGAATCAAAAAAGTCAGTGGGAGATACCCAGATCTGATAAAACGCTTTCTTACTGTGACTGGGAAAAAACATTGCTTTGAGTAAGTTTTTATTCCGCTTCTTATGTATTTATTTATTATTCTATAGTTTCACAGGGTTAATATAACACCTGCTCTTTTCGGTAGGCATTTCTGATGGCTCTTACTTGCACAACCAAGCAAACCTCCAGAACGGATTTACAACTGCCAACATCACCATCCAAGTGCAAGAAGATGACGTAGGGCAACTTGCCACACTTCCTGTAGCAAAAAAAGCCAGAACCAACACACAAAAACCACCACACAAACACAACAGAGCAAGTACTTCAGTGTTTTTCTTAGGGATAATACATAAGTACTGCTAAGTGTTATATTTCAAAGCGCAGAGTTGCTTTCATATATTAAAATCTTAATTTAAAGAAATGATTTAGCTCCGCTGGGGAATACCATTTAGTCCTCCTCCTCTCAAAGGAAGAAGTAACTACTCCCCAACATTCCCAAGCTGAAAGAACAAAACTAAAGCAGTATCACAGAGACAAAACACACGATAGCACGCTATGAGGCCGGCCCACTCAACGCAAGCAAGAGCCACTCACAGCTCCCAGCCTCTATTTGGGTTGCAGACCCAAGCACAGCCCTTCTGGCTGCCTTGCAGTAGCTGTGCTCAGCTGCACTGGGATTCCACCACCAGCCCACAGCACAAGCAGCACACCTGTCTGCTCCGCAATTGTTTGATAACTCCATATAGTCAACATTTCCCCTCAAGCCATAGATGTGGATCTTCAGCCCAAGAACTATCCATCCACCCACCTTCAGTTATCTGCAAAAATATGACTAAATAAAGCTGGGGGGGGGAGGGGGGAGCTTAAGTGAGCAATTTATTTTTAGACCTTGGTCACAATCAAAAGTCATACATAATGCAAGCGAAGTCCTCAGCTGCACTTTCAAGGTTGTTCCCATCATAGTATCACATGAAACTTTCTTTCAAGGCTTCAAAGTGACAAAAAGAGAGAGCACAAGTATCTAAATACATCAAGGTCTTACCCACATTCTAGGTCTTGCTTAGGCTAACACTTGCATAGAGCACCCTAAGAATTTTAATCAACAGCCTGCAGATAGTTCAGCTGCATCTGTACATGCAGTTCCCTATGCCCGCACGCATCCAACCATACCGTGTTGCCAAAAGGCATGCCATCCATAAGGACACAGGGACCAGACCCTACAGAGTAAATTCACAGCTACTCTAAAGCCTGGAGGAAAGGTTGCTACAGTTGTTTCCAATGAAAGGATAAGGAGTATTAGAAAGCAGTGTTACCTCGTTTAGGTAAGAGTACTGCCTGAATTCCTAAGAATTCCTAAGAAATTGGCTCCCCAGACACAAGCCAAGCTAGTCTGCTATGCCAGCCCACCTTCCATAGCAGATATTACAGTGTGTAATAAGAAGCTTGAACTAAACAACGTGGTTTTGTAGCACATTGAATTGCAGGCTTTGTGGCTAGGGTATTTTCAGAAGGCCAGAATGAGGTGAGGCAGCCTGCAAACTGAAGTATCAGTTACCTTCAAGATAACGTTTGTTGCTTTAGGGAACTTTTGAGATCCCTTTTCTACAAGGCACGAAAAACTGATTCTGGAAGCAGCAGCAACCCAGGCAATCTGGCATCTTCAGTCACCATTTAGCTATAGTCATACTCCACATGGAAAATTCTGGATAGATGCTAGAATTCTTGATAATACCCGCCACAAACAGGGAGTACCACAAGCAGAGAAAACAAAGGGGATGAAGAAAGTAATCTCCAAGCTAAACCACTTGAAGAAATACATGTTGTGCACACACAAGCCACATGCACATCTTAGATACACCAGTGAGAACTGGCAATATAGAATAACCACGGATTGTTAAAATACCTGTTGCTTTTGCAAGCTCAATTACAAAGCCAAAAAGGAACAGTTTGTAAATAGGTGTTAAGGTATACGGATTCCAATCTGGTCTTGTAAGATTTTAAATGCTGCTTCTGAAAGAGTTCCTGTTCAGACGATATGTTTATCTTTCTTCCAGAACTTAACGTTTAAATATTTTATTTCATCAAAGCAAATTAAACCACCCTAACAATATCATCTTCCCCCAGGTATCTCCCTGTAATAACTAAATTTTATTTAGCACAGGAAAGAAGGGTTGACAGAAGCTGTGTCTTTACTGCTAAGTAAAACGCAAGCCAGCAAACGCAATGCAGATTTACCGCAACATTTCTTTTTCAATCTCATAAATGCAAATGCTGACATTGCCTGACCCTTTTTTTTTCCTGACTCATCCCCTGTAACATTTTGAATCTCAAATGACTGAAGTTTCTCATTTTTTCTCATTTCAGATGCCTTTAATTTATCACATGCTTTTTCTCCGCTGTCAAACTCTCTGCTGCTTGAATTGCTGTTGCACAGTGGTGCATGTTTTACTTTGGCTTTCTTCCTGTTGGGGATTTCCTTATTCTATTAAGACAGTTATTTTTGTGAAGCACAACCCGATCACAGCTAGGAAGTGCTGATGCTTGGTCTCACCCTCTGAATGAAAGTGTGGCAAAAGTGACAGTCTTGGTCATAACCACAGAATTAGAACTGCCAGCCTAACTGTGTGCATCTGGTAAGATGGCTAGTAAGGACAGGGCATAGAGGCAAAAATAAAAATCAGTTAAGTAACTATATCCTGAGACAAAACAGTCCTAAACAGTCTCTCTATAACTGCATCTCAGAGCAATGGAGAAGATACATATATTCAGTCAATGCTGCAAACTCACCAGGCATTTTGATCAGCTCTGTTCAAACTGCTGTGATTCTTAGGTCTTTTAAGTTGACCAAGCCCATGAGGAATCAGTACAATGATCCAGCTGGATGTCCTACCTCCGTCCACTCTTTAATACACTGGTAACTCACCAACACTCTCTTCCACTGATGAGGTCATCAGATGGCCTATCATTATTGCAAAAACTTAGCGCTGTTGCATATGTAGCTGCATTTGTATATTACACTAGTTTATCATACTAGATTTACTAACCATTAAATTAAATATTTAAGAATGTATTGGCAGTGACTTTAACTGGGCACCTTGCCTGTTGAACAGGCTAGTCTGTTGCAGAATTAAAACACAACTTTGGAAGCAAATTGCTTCTCAACAATAAGCTGTGAAAAGCTCACTGAATGACCTTAACTAGGTGAGAATCTTGCTCCCCTACTGTAAGATTTAACCTTGGACTAACACAGGGGATAGACATCCTCTTCCTGGCCAGCAGGTCAAACAGATCTTCCTCTCACGTCCACCTGTGACCACTAGTGAAACAGCAGTCAGTAGGCTTCCTCCCTGAGGATCAGAGCCTAGGACGGCTCAGTTTCTGCACAAGTATTTATGTGTAAAACAGTTCTCCATAAAATCCCCCAAACGAGTATTTTGGGTATAAATCCTTTCTGATTTTTCAGTATCACTGCCCCAAGACAGCTTTGTGGTCTGAGAGGTGAAGCAACCATGTAAGCCAGGCTCCTGGCTGCTGTCCTTCCCAGCAGACCCTCCTCTACCTGCCTGCCTGCGGTCGGGAGTCAAAGGGCTTATTTCTGTCTTATCACAGATTTGCTTTCCTGTTTCCCCAGCAGCCCTGCTGATTCAGCTCCACAGTTACACAGTGACCAATCCTCACAACGACCCATCTAACATAATGAATATGAGATAGCTAAAAATTCTTGAGGAGCAGACCAACTCATGTCATAGTCACTAAATGTGAGTCTCATCTGTACACGTCTAAAGACACGTGAGAGTATTTTGGAGTTGCGTTCCTCCACACCACAAGTGTACATGTAGCTGTTCTCAAAGCAAATATAATCGCGATGACACCATGCTCTGATGCAACTACTTATATATATGTATGCCCAGTATGTCACAGGCAGTGATATCAAAATGCTCTACTGCGCACAAGGCTCACAGCTACATATTTCTTAGCTGTTTCGCTTCTCCCTGTAAACATTCCCAACCACAAAACTTATAACCTTGCCTTTTAATGCCTCATTAGTAGAATTTCATTTCTTCTGGGAAGCGGCACACAGCTCTTGGGAAAACAAAGCCTTCCCTTCAAGCTGAAGAGCTCATCAAACAGGTACCAGAGCTATGACTAATCAAAAACCACACGTTCCCATTATGCAATTAAAATGATGAGGCTATTAGAAGGCCCAAAGTTATAGTCCCGTGGTTGTTGGTGTACAAATGAGGCAAAGTAGGCTGACAGTGGCGTCCCGAGGGAAAGGAGGAGCAGGAACTTGAATTTGCAGAACCTAAAGCATTGGCAGCACGGCACAGGAAGATTGGGGTGCACTATTCACCACAGTAAAACAGATGCTTTGCTGCAGAGTGAAACACCTGCTCTGCTTTGAAGTGTAGAACACCTCTGGGTGAGTGTGCCCTCCTAGAGAACTCTCTGGCAGAGATGGAAGGGAGAGGAAGAAGTATTTTTTTTTAAGCCAAAAAACCGTTAAACACCAGGAAACAGGAATTTCTTCATACCAGTCATACAAAAAAGCCAACGTGGAAAGTAAACTGGGTTCTCATCACACACAAGTAACTGTGTCAACAGTTTACGGGCGTTTGGCCCAGTTCCGTGATGAAGGGGATGGGGGATCCACAGGCCCACACCCTGGGAAAAGAGAAAAGGGGAAAAGGGTAAGGAGATGGCCCTGAGAGCAAAGAACAGCGGCAACAATCTGCGGAGAAACAAACTAATTTACTAAATAAAATATTGGAATGCAAAACAACACACTATAATACAATATAATTACAATTTAAGCTGATAAATCCAATACAGAGAGAGAGAGTGTCCTAAAATCAAGGTAGGCCTTACTCTACTACCGACGATAAGACGGCTGGAGAGCGAGGTGCTGCCAAGACGAGAGACGGGCGGAAAAAGGGACGAGGTCTCGTGATCTGCAAGTTTTTATACTGCGAGCTTTTATCTTTTCCCTCCAACTGGAAAATGGTAACAGAGGAGCAAAGTACCGTGGGGACTGTAGTAGTCTTTCTCTTCTGAGAACTAGGTACATCCACTGCATGATGTTATGATGTGGAATACCAATAACCAAAAATCACAAAACCATGACAAACTGGAGAGAAGATCTGCAAGAAAATCATCACTGGTTTATTTTAAAATTAAATGCATCAGTGTGCATCCTGCCAAAGCTCTCTGTGGCTAGCCACCATGCCAATCATAAACACCATTGTCATGAAGATGCTGGAGCAGGTGCTTCCTCCTGCGCAGACATACAGGAACATGCAGAGAACAGGTTTTTGCAAGTTCAGATCTATCAACAAATGTACCTCTGCCATCAGGTACCAGGAGGTGCTTTGAAATAACTCATGCTGAAGTGCCAGAGACAGTGAGTGTACAGACTCCTACAGCAACACCTGCACAATACCAATCCCAAGACAAAACCTGCTCAAAGACAGGCTGGTAGTAGAACAGAAGAAAACAAGAAGGTAGGATCTGCATCACCTAGACAGCCATCCCCTAGGCACTGAAGTGTGTATTGCAGGAGGTGAGTACAGAGCCAGCAGGGAGGCTGGAAGACAGAGTATGGGCTACCTACTTCTCTAGGAAATGCATCTGGCAAAATCTGCAGGCATTTAAGGCTTCTGTGGAGACCTATCACTAATTAGACCTCAAGAAGAGAAATGCCATTCTAAAGTTCTCTAAGATGAATGAGAATCACTGGAGTAACACAGTGGGAAATGTAGGATCATTCATGATGGTTTTCTTGGATTATCATAGAATCATTTAGGTTGGAAAAGACCTTCAAGATCACCAAGCCCAACCACTTAACGCTACCGAGGCTAAGACTAAACCATATCCTTAAGTGCCATAACCACACAACTCAAGTACCTCCAGAGATGGCAACTCCACCCCTTCCCTGGGCAGCCCCTTGACCAACCTCTCTGTGGAAAAATTCTTCCTAAGATCCAATCCAAACTTCCCGGTGCATTTCTCTCAAGTCTCCCAACGATCCTCCTGTCCCACAGAAATCTGGACAAGTAGGATTTGGATACCTAGACAAGAGTGCTCAACATCTTTATGGATGCTCACTAGGTATTGCACACAGTACGAAAGGACTGCCCAGGGGACCCTGCTCCATCTGCAGTGCCCCACCACAAAGTTGATCTCTGGACTTGGACTGCTGCAAGGTGTTTTGGCTCTGGGGTCTCTTTGCAGACTCTCCCCTTGCTCTTCCCCTCCCTCAGGGCTTGACTGCAAAAGCCTGAATTGCTGCTGACCAAGGCCGTATACAAGCTGGACCTTTTGCTGAGGAGCAGAACATGATGACAGGCTGCTCTCTGCAAGAAGAGTAACAGCCCATGCAGCCACTACTGAAATAAGCTTTTTATTTTTGCTTCCTTGTTTTTATATACAACTATTCATCTATATACAAGCAAATCATGAATGTTTCATAACCATATAAATCAATAAAGAAAGCGTTTTTTGGTGTTCTTTTCCTAAACTGGGTAAAAGCTCATTGAACACACTTAAATACCGCCTAGGTGTAGCAAGTAATGCTACCAATACAGAAATCCAGTGCAAAATACTATGTGCTATACTTGTGCTTGTAGTCTGCTTTAACTAGGATTTTTTTCCTCTTTTCTTTTTATTTTCAAATGAACAAGCAAGCATAGCGTGATTTACTTCTCTATCTTTATTCTGCCAAAAAGTCAGGAAATTCCTAGAGAACACAGAGCTGTTCTTTCCTCTCCATATTTTCAGTATCAGAAGAACAACACAAGTTGCTGAGTTATCTTTCTTCAGAGAACAGAAAGATGCAAAAATCTCTAACGGAAAAAAAAATTATCACATTATCCTAAGTTAACCAGATCTCTTCTATTACTGTTTACAGAAGCAGAAAGCTAATGCACACTACATGCCAGATGCAAGGAAGTAAGATCCACGTGATGCACTCCAAAGCAATGATACACTGATGCACCTGCCCTATCCCATCTACCTGCTCACCCAAAAGAGGCACAGAAAGCCTCCTCCAGCAGTCCACACTGCTGAGCAAACCTCGTTGTCTTCTTTAGAATTTACTTAAAAAAAACCTGCCAGAGAAGCATTTTCTTCACATGAATAAATTACAAAGTCATGTGATCAAAGCAAAGAAGGTTTCAGTTGCCCAAAACGATGGCAATTAGGAAAACTATTGAGCAAAAATTGACTGAAATGTGTCTGCAAGCCTGATTCCTCTCTCTACTGTCACAAGTGCCCTACTTTTATAACAGTGCTCTTGACAATAACGTTTTATTACACAGGATCAGAGGAAGAGCAGAACAAGTGGTGAAGCAAACATATCTGGCATATCTGAAGTTGCTCAACTAGGAGCAGGATGTGGGAAACTTCAAAACAACACCTGCCATGACCCTCTCCAGGCGGGAAAAGCTATTTTCTAAGAGCGTCACATGCAGCAGCATGAGCTCTGTAAGAATTTCTAGGAGCACAGACTTTGCCCTTATTGTGTTCCAGTCCTCACCTGTTCAGTGCTACCACCTTACAGAATGCCACCGGTCCCTGCTGGATGGTGACAGGCACTGAGAGAAGACACATCATGCCATACTTATCAGCTGATGTCTTGATGTCATGCTCCATCTCCTATGTGTGATAATTACTCGTCCTGACCCAAACGGGAAATCCCAGGGCACCAGGAGCCCGCAGCAGAGCAGAGCGCAGCACCGCTGGCATCAGGCTAACATTGCTTTCATGCTGAAAGCCAAGCAGTGCTACAGGAATGCAACCACCCAGAAGGGAGCAAAGGAAAAGACAGAAAACTGATTGTCTGTCAAGATGGGATCTAGGTAGTATTTCATGGAACACTGTAGTGGTACTGCAATAGCTTTCCACAGGGCTATTCCAGACTGACTGCAGAAAAGACTTCTTTTCTTTTAAGAGAAAAGTAGGCAAAACACATCATTCAAATCAATTACTATAAAAAACTACTGCAGCAGGTTGTCACAAAACAGCTCATTTTAGGAAGGAGGATCTACTAGCTGGCAACTGCTGCTTTTCAGTGGTGCAGAAGCATTAATCCTTAAATCCAGCAGCTCACATTAACAGCAGCTGAGCTACAGAGAGAGATGTAAATGAAGAACTATGATATCAGTGTAATTTATAATGGGCCTTCCACTTTGTGTGAGCATTCAAAGATACTTTATTAGACAAATATTTTGTCTATATTTGAAGTCTCTTGTTTTCTCTTTATTTCAAGAATACTTTGGGACCCATGATTGCCTTTCTGCCTGTGTTTGTACAGCTTCTACCACATGGCAACTGAATAAGGCTCCCAGGTGCTGCTCTCTCCTAATTAATTACACTATAGCACTGGAAAGGCTATGGTGTTAGTACTTGAGCATTTTCACACCATATCTCATTTAAAAACATACATATACGCAACTAAAATTTAGAACAGTCAACATGCTCACACTGACTACAAGCCCTTATAAGTATGCTAACGTGAGTACAGCGCACAGATATAAGTTCTTCAAATTGAAATTAATCGAAGATAAACCCTCCTTAGATTCAACATATCATACCCATGACAAAAAAAAACAGACTTCTAGCTTTAAAATCAGGCATTACGAACTTAGCATAATGTCATAGGCTGAAGTTTTTCTTCTTCTACACCAAGGAGACATTAGCACTTCCATTCTTCTACAGGAAGGTGTGTTCAGCTTCTGTCACTCAAGCCTGTCCCTACATTACTTTTAGTTTCAATTTCCCCAGCGCTCGTAGGAAGGACGCCCTCTTCGCCCCACCCAGTGCCTGCCAATCTGAGAAGCGGACTGGGAAACATGAACTCAAGCTGCTGTTTCCCTTGAGCCATTACTAAGCGAGCTTGTGCAACGTTAGGACGCGGGATGAGCCGCATGGCAGCGGTGATGCGACCACGGGCTGGGTAGAAGTCCCAAAGCACTTGAACGGATCAGAGCCAGCCCTTGGCAGGTTTACACCGCGCTCCAGCCCGCTTTTACCTTCTGACCACTGCCAACAGAGTTGGGCAATGTTTACCCAGGATTGCCACGCACTCGGAGGGGCCGTGAGGATGCGGACCACGTGTCTCCCCCGGGCGCTATAAACACAACCTGTGAATCCGTGCAGTCCAGAGGAAAGCAGGCAGCCGCCCGCCTACCCACGCTCCGGCACCCAGCCCAGTGCGTGGCCCAAGCACCGCGGCCAAGGCTTCCTTCCTCTTAACGCCGGCCGGCTTCAGGCGCTCGGGGTGCGCCCAGAAGCCCTCCTTCCGACCTGCCCCCCAGCGCTCGGGTTTGTCATGTCTGTAACACGCTGACACAAACGAAAGCAGTCCCCGGACTAACGAAAAAGTACGACGTGTTAATGCATATAATACACGAGACACTTAATTATATATGTTATATTTACGCTCTGTATGGACACGCAGACGTTTTACGCATCAGTATAACGCTGATAGCCGCCGAGGGGGGTGGGCATCCCTTCGGGCAACAAACAAGGACATTAATTACGTAAACCAACGCTCCTAACTGCCTGATATCAATCATCGCTGAAAGGAGTCGTTACGAAGCCCTGCAGCACAGGGGCTGAAGAGAACCCAATGCGGGCGGCAGCCCCACAGACTCCAGAACCACAGCCAGCTCCCCCAGCCGCCGCCCGAGCCCGGTTCGGAGCCCCACGGGAACGATCCCACCCCGCGCAGCCGAGGGGAGGCGACCCACAGCGAGCCGCAGCCCCGACCCTACCGCCTTCACGAAGCCTCCCACGGTGACACCGACGCGGCCCGAGCAGCTTCCCGCCCAGCCGGCGCCGCACACAGACCCGAGGAGCCGCTGCCACCGCCCCTTTATGGCGGGAGGCGGAGCGCACGTCAGCGGCCTCGGGCGGGGCCGCGCTGCCCCGTGCCTGCCCGCCGCCATCACCTGGCGCCGCGGCCCTTCCCTCGAGATCCCGTGGGGCGGTGCCGGTGGGGGGGGACGGGGCAGAGCTGAGCCGAGCCGGGAATCCCACCCTGCGGGCTGTGAGGAAGGAGCCCCGCGTCACTGCGGGTGGGGGAGCGGCCCTCCAAGGAGGCGGTGTTAGGAGTAACAATAGCAAGAAAAAGATCGATACATCCCAATTGTTAACTCTGGTCTGGAGCGATAGCACGCTTGCTGGAGCGGCCCTGCAGAAAACCGATTAGAACAGCTCTCTGTTAACGGAGCAGAGCGAAAGCAGGGGTTGAGCCTGCTGGAGCAGGCTGCCCGGAGAGGCTGTGGGCTCTCCTCTGGGGATACAACGCTCTCCTGGGAAGCCTGCTGCAGCAGAAGCTCAGCAGGCGGAATTCTCTGAACAAATGCGCTATAGAGATAGAGCTAAGGCTCCTCTTGTGGAGGAGCTGGAATGTCATAAGAGGAATAAATAAAAGCGCCTTAGGAAATCTACGCTAATTAGGGTGGAAGGAAAGATGGTAATTCTCTGTTACAGCAAAAAGTAGTTGAGGTTTCTGTGTCTGAAGCACTGGAACACACTTACCCACGTACCTATACAGAATCTGAGCGTCTTCTCTGCTTTCCAGAAAGGAGGAATCGTTTGAATGTGTGTTTACCTCATTCCTACGTGCTGAAAAGCCCGGAGCCTTTCCCTGGCCTTTCCATCTCATCTGGGGGCTGATCTTCCTCATCAGAAATGAAAACATGAAGAAAGTTCTGGGATAAAAAACTGCGCTAAAGAAAAATAAGTACTTTTAATTTGTTGTAAAGCAGAGTACCCAATGACTTCAGTTAGTTAGCCATCAGAGCAAAACCATGCGGAAAGGTGGAGAGATCAATATGAACACAATGCATCCATAATAACAATGTACAGAGAATTCCGGGAGTGATACATGAATGTTTTTTTTTGCGTGGACTGGCTTGCAATTAAACAGATTTCTGCAGGGTTGCTGGTATCATCTACTTTTCAGAAAGCGGAGTTTTTTATACTGTAGCATAATAAAAATGATTTTCAATGAGATTTATAAATACCTCTTAGTAATGTCTGCATACAAGTGAAATAATGCTACTGCTAATCCACATGATTTTGCCAGCAAAAATTCCACAATTAGATACGGTTACATGTGGCAAAGAGAAGCTCTGCAGACAAGCGTTCCTAGTGAAACAGGAAAAAATAATTACGATAGGGAGCAAATTCTTCTTTCAGAGCTCTGTTCAAGCTTCCAAACTGTTTATACCACTTCTGTTCTCAGTTCCTTTCTAAGGGTTTCTAGTTCCATCCCACCTCGATGTCATACTTAATTACCTCTTTCCACATGGGTGTGGCGTGCAGGTATTTGCCAGGAAAGAAAGGAGGTTGGAAGCCATCAGGACCTGCTGAGATGGTGGTTTGCAGTGAGCAGAACACGCATATGAAAGGACCAGATGCCGATCATCACAATATCCGTGCTCTGTGGTTCTGGAGTGGAAGATCTGCCCCAGGTCTCCTTGGTGAATTTCTTCAACGAAGTGTGCTCTTCTGTGCAGAATTTTTTGTGTTCTTTTTTTTTTTTTTCTCCAGATCCTTATTTGTTCAGTGCTCCCCATTCCAAGACAAAATGTTCTTAATTTAAATCATCTTCATTGATATTAATTTTTTTAATGTTCTGTTCTCTACTTATTTGTGGATGACTGAGGCCATGTGCTCCAACTTCCTTCGTTTCTTCCTCTTGCCAGCAGAGCAGGCTTTCAGTTTGCATCGAGCTATATAACGCTGCCTGAAGGGAGATCTGGGGGGAAATGCTGGGTGTTGCTCAGAGCATCCAGGGAGAGCAGCTACCAGCTCAGCAGCAAAGTGCAGGATTATTGCAGCTGCTAAATAAAAAATATAAAAGTAATGAATAATAATAAGTTACAGAAAAATAATCTGCTAGTAGAAAATACAACATCCTAGGAAAACAGCAGGAAGAAAGGAATAAAAATATGAAAAATACCAAAGACTAGAGAAAGAAAATGAATACTCTGAGGAAAGGTATAGAAATGAGAAACAAGCCTTGTAAAACTGTTGTAAATAAGGGAAAGTGATGGACTAGAATAGTTCTGTTGCCAGTTTAGAATCTGCATCAGGAATTTGCATACCTATATATTTTCAATGATGTTCTTCTGCTGCTTTTGTCCACTTTTTTTCACACCAGTGGCACTGTATCATGACACGATGTCCAGAAGTGCATTTCTACCAAGGTTTTACTGACAGCTTCTTGGG
This sequence comes from Numida meleagris, assembly GCF_002078875.1. Taxonomy (NCBI): domain Eukaryota; kingdom Metazoa; phylum Chordata; class Aves; order Galliformes; family Numididae; genus Numida; species Numida meleagris. The sequence goes on along the minus strand of NC_034410.1, from coordinate 32,097,027 downwards.
GTGCAGCTGTAGTGCTGGTGTGAGCTGTGGATGCTTGCTGCTGATGTTATCTGAGGGGGTTTCTTCGTCTACGCTGAGGAACTGTCTATCAGTGCCGTAATAAACTCACTGATCTCCACAGAATTATTGAAGAATAAGATATTTTCCCCCTGCTTCAAACAAACAAACAAAATAAATAAATAAATAAATAAAAGAGTACTTGATTCAATAATATCTCCCTCTTACAATTTTCATGAAATAAAGTACCATGCTATGATGGCATCAGTTCATCTTATTTCAGATTAAATCTGCCACTGCTATGGCAGTCTATTGCCTCAGAGGGCAAACTTAAGTGTGTGTCTACATTAGCATTTTTGTTTCAGGTTGGTTATGCACTTACAAGGAAAATCTGGTTGGCCTTCCTTTCCGCTCTTCAGCTTATTTTGTGGAGCAAATGTCATTTTATTTTATTTTGTGGATAGATGTTCTCAGATATACAGTTGCTGCAGGAATTGGTTTGTCCTTTCCTGTGAGCACGGCTAAGGGAGAAGTTCTAATGAAGAGAAAGAACAAGCAGTTTATCAGTACACTGGAAATCTTAGTGCCACAAATATAGTAGCTTTAAGCTTGATTTTCTGAGTGCAGTGCTCTCATGTTCGGTACTATCTGCTAAGTTTGCAGTCTCAAAGGTGCCTGCCTTAGAGAAACAATCTGCTCAAGCAAAATTGGGTCAGACAGAGGGGGGAGGGGGGAGGAGAAGAGAGAAGGGTGTTAGTATTTACATGGAACATGACAAAGGACTATTCATTTTGTTTCGTTATTCCTCCTTAAATAATTCCAGTTTTTTGTATTATATCCGATAGGAAGGCAGGCTAAAATGGAAGGCTTCTGTGAAAGGTGTGAGGAGAAAGAAAACTATCACACAAGAAGAACAATTAATGGAAACTGTGTGCCATCTTTTCAAGTCCAGCAAAGAAAAATGCTACATTAAAAACTGAAAACCATCAGAGAGCCACAATGAAACAAACAACAACATTCTTAAAGGGGCTCCTCCTTTACACATTAGACAGCAGCGGAGGAATGCAAACTCTATTTTCCCTTCTCCCCTCTAGCTTTGCTTCTTACAAGGTGTTTGTTGTTCGCTTGCTTTATTTCTGGGCAATTTGGGTTCTGATTACTTTTATTTTTCTAGGTCAGATTTAACAGAACAACATGGAGTCACCATGTTTATTTGCACAGATCCACCAGACCGACAAAGTCAGCATCCAGGGCAAATGCTTGAATAACAGAAAATGCAGCTTTTAGATTCTGCTTGATACTTAACGACTATTTCAGATGGTGAGAGTGTAAAACAGAGTTTTGCTGGAAGAGTTTCAGATGCTGTTTTGTACTGTTTCTGTGCTGGTTGTTCTTGAAGAAGAATATTTCAGACGTGTTATTTTTTTATTTCCTAGTTTTCCCTCCTGCTTCTATCTCTTTGTACTAGGATGCAAGTCACAAAGGCTGCATAGCCGCCTGCCCTATTTTCCCTGCTTACACCAGGGACTTACTGGTCCCCCGGCCCTCTGTAGTCAAGGCAGATATAAACATCTCCACACAGCTTAGACTGAGTAAGATTTCATTTGTCCTCTGAAAACAGCTGTGCCTCCAGTGCCTGAAAAGGCAGCCAAGGGCAAGTGCACACCTCAGGTGTGAGGCATCTGAGTCAGACTACCTAAGGATGGTAGTTTTGTCTTCTGGCTTGTAAAGTCTTGGCCATGAGCTAGCATTTGGTTGGCACAGAGGTGTGCATGGCACATGGACTGTAGATGTGGGCTACTCTTTGCTCCCCACCATTGTCCTGATACATTCATACAAAGAGGGGAATAAGCACAAACTTGCAATATTCCCAGTCCAAATGCTCTCAGTTAATAAGTCAAATTCATGCATTTGTATTCTGATTTTTCTTTTGATACAAAGAAACCCATGAATTTTTTCATGTGCAATTTATTACAAATCTGAAAAACCATGAAAAGATTAACCATCCTTTATCAGCTCTGGAGGGAAACCTGTTTTAAGCAGATTGCATTTGTGTGTTGCTAAATGAGCATCTGTTTCATTTGGCAGATTAACTCACAATTTTCACCACTCTTCTGAAGCCTCTGGGACTCCTGTCTTCCACCATCAGTTCCCTGAACCAGAGGGACAGGTGGGACTGGCCCAGCATGGCAACGTCTGCAGTAGGCTTCCTGACAGTGTCCATGCAATTATTTGCTAAGACATCGTTTTGCAGGCAAAAGGTAGCTGAGGGCAGTAGGAGTGGGAACCAGGGAGAGCCTGAAGCAGAGTTGAAGCCAGGAGGAACAAATATTTTTGAGAGGCATTTGGGCTGATACTTTTAATCTGAGATGAGTGCAAACAGGAGGGGTGAAGTTGACAGTGAGAAGAGAAGCTGTAGCAAGGGGAAGAAATGGAGTTAGAAGGTCATCAACAGCAGCAGTGTAATGAGGAGAAGCAGGTTTGGAAAGATTGGGACTTACTGGGGTTGGCATTATTGACAGAACAGTGGTGTTAATGGGAGGGAACGAACCACTTTTTGTAACAGCTGGAGGGTGTACACTTGTTCTAATCAGATGGAGAGAAGAAAGAACGTTTCCTATTGGTACTTCTGCAGCAAAGGACCAGGACTCGGGTCTGTGTTGATGATCAGGCAGCTGAACAGATTGACATGCACCAGCTGAGCTGCGTTACTCTCAGATTGGTTCATGTCAATTCTGTGTTGTACTATCTAATTTAGTGGCAAACAAGAAAGAGGTAAGCTAAATGCTCTCAGCTTGCACTGTATGAGGCTTACCCGACAAGGTTTTGGTAGTGGGGTCTGTGGGGATGGCCTCTGTGAGCAGAGCCCAGCACTGCTCCATGTCAGAGCAGAGGCAGCTCCATCTGCTCTGAAAGGGGCCTGCTGCCGGCTGGAACTGAGCCATGACTGATGCTGGGTGGGCCTCTAGAAGAGAAGATTTAAGAAAAGGGAAAACTGCTGTTCAATGGCAGCTAGGAGAGAAGCAGCCTTGCAGGCACCAAGGTCAGTGCAGAAGGAGGGCAGGAGGTGCTCTAGGTGCAGAGCAGAAGTTCCCTGCAGCCTAGGAGAGGCCCATGGTGGATCAGGCAGTCCCTCTGCAGCCCATGGGCACCGAACAGTAATTATCCACGTGAAGCCCATGGGCACCAAACAGTAATTCTCCACGTGCAGCTATGGAGGAGCCCACGGTGGGGCAGGAGGTCTGAGGGAGCTGGATTTCAGTACCTCATTGCGGCAAAACATTCTCAGGTCCACATGGATGAAATCTACTGAGCCAGCTGGCACAGTACCCAGAGGAGATGGGCCATCAGAATCCCTCTGGACTCTATTTTAGATCCGTTTCAGGGGACCTTGTTCAGTCTTTCAGCAGCAAGTCCTATGTACTTGTTTCCTCCTGCTGCTGAGCATAGCTACACAGTGTATTTACTGCCTTAAAGGCCTTACAGTGAAAAAATGGTGCTATTTTCTTCAAACGCTACAGTGTACATAGGATAAGCAGTTATATCCATGTAATATTTAAACTTATGATAAAATTTACAGCATATGCACTAGTGTACTGGAAGTGGCTCTGTGAGCCCACACCTCTCAACTGCAGCAATGCCTCAGCACCAAAGGCAGCTCCCGGCTAGCTGTTACCTCATTACAAAGACATGATTATATTGCTCAATTTCTGTTGTTTTGCAAATTTACAGTGAGGGAGCAGCGCACTTTGTGCTGCTTTGTATTGATCTGTGTACAGTGGTCTCTGTGAAATGATCCAGTGTGGGGGAATTCTAATCCAGCAGGGCGCGGAGAGATGCACTTAGTGTACACAATGGATGCTTTTGTTTGCTTTTAACATATTTAACTTCCCACATGTATTAGGCTACCCCGCACAAATGTATACTTATTGCAAGGAAGTATCCCCCAGGGATGTGCAGCATCGCAGGTCCCCTGCATCACCACTCTGTCCGCTGTTAGTGACTTCATGGGAGCTTTATTCATCACGTTGTGTGGCCAAAAAGCTCAGGCCCAGGGCTGCCTGGAGTATATAGCGTTGAATTAGAGATGCTCTCAGGTGTTTGTCTGAGGGACTCTTCAGTTCCTGCTCGTGGCTTACTTCTTTCTGATTCCAAATTCCAAATAATTGCTTCGGTTTGTTTAATTACCTTACACACACAAACGTGGATATAAGCATAATTTCTGCAGTGGAAAGAACGGTAAGAGCTTCCAAATTGCTACAGAGCTCATTGGTGTGGCCTTACGATTTGTTGGCATAGTAACACTGATAAGAAGGATTTCAGGGCCTCCCATCTTAGATCAGCTTCTGACATGGGATTCTCTCATGTACTTGCCCCAGTCTCAGACAAATAGTTCTGGGCTGCTCTCTCTCACCTCACTGGCACATTTAAGCAAGGAAAGAAAAGTATTTTTGCAAGGATTGTTTTCCCCCAGAAAGTTGCATGACTTCAACCAAAACATTTTGCTACACCAGCACTCTGACCATGGGTATGTCATGCAGTACTGGGAGAACAGCTAGAATTATTGTTGTCTAGGGAGCATGTCAGCAAGCCTCCTGCACCCGTAGCTCTCAGCTGCCTCTCCAGAGCTTGTTGTCTTTCACGTCAGAAAGAGCTCGGGCCTTGAGACACCAACCACGCTCAGACCAATGGTGCAGACACAAAGCCCAGCTCTCACCCAGCACAGGAAGGCATGCAAATGTTGCGTGAGAGCCCACCGAGTTGTCTGAGCAGTAAGGTACGAGGGGCAGGCGTGAAGTTGGTTCCCTTTTCTCCTTATTCAAAGTAGACATAGCAGTAGGCAGCCTGCAGCAGCTGTAACTTGGCCATTTCAGACAGCGAGCAATGCAGAGGATGGTAAGGAAGAGCAGGAGTCCTTCAATTTCAGTTCTCCACTACTATAAAGCATCTTTTAGATACGCAATTCTGTCTTCGAAATTTACTCCAGAGTCGCTGGCTTTATGCACATACATTATCCTCTACAAATTTGAGGGTTAGCACTGCTTTTAACTTCATTTTTGCCATTGCAATGCACAGCCCATCAAATCAAATTGCCTCTTTTTCAAAATAACAGCATCTCATATGTTGAGAGCAGTTAATATCGATCATTTGAAAGAGTGAGCGACGAGAAATTGAGTCTCCAACAGACTGTGTTGCAGTGCTTATTACAACAATGTAAAGAAACGAGAAATACCCCATACGTCTTCTTTCTGCATTGCATTCCCAGAATACGACATAGTAATTCTGCCCAAATGGGTAAAGCTCCCTCTGCCCTTCACATCATTTTCTTCAGCTGCTCTGCAGCACCCTCAGCCTTTATGGCCAGGTCAGCTCCACGAGTCAGCCCAGTGGTCACTGGTGCTACTGCAGCAAAAGGAACCGCTTCCAGTGCAACTTAGGTGCAAAAACCTTCCTGGAGAGATAGTGATTTACCAAGGCATAATCTTTTCACTAGCTTGAAATATCTGCGTTTTACAGAGGCAACATTTTTAACCATTGAGAAGCTTTCCCAAATCTACGTTTGCCAGTATTTGCTGTGGTTCTTCTGCGGCTCTGGCACAGCAGACCAACAGATTTCCCCCAGCTCTCAGCACTGCAGCAGAGCAGCAGCCTGCAGGCACCCACCTCTGCTCTCTGTGGCTGCCCTGGATGAAACAAGCAGCTCCAGTCTCCTGTCCAAGCATTCAGTAAAGCAGTTTTGATGCCACTTGAAGGAAGCCTATAGTAACTTGGGGTCTCTCAGGGCACCGTACCACCACCAACCTGAACAGCAGCCATGAAACCAGTGGTAGGAAGGCAACCGTGACTGCCACAAAGATCAGCTCTAGAAGCTGTTCTTCCTCATAAGAGTTATTGATAGATAAGAGATTCTGTTACGCCAGCTCTTCTCTGCTAAGAGTTCTTTTAAAATACTTGTTACTTTATGTATTAATTCAACTTTTAAAATACTGTCATATTTTAAATTTTATCATTTAATCCTTGTGCATTCTAACAATACATTTGCAGTGTTCAGCACAGATCTTGCATGTCTGCCCTGGGATAAAGAGAGCCAAAGAATTCTTTATTCAAACTGTGAAACATATTTAAGCAGTAAATATCAAACACATCTTGTTACCTTTGTTACCCAGGCCCTCTCCTTTCCCTCTAAGTCAACATAACATCCTCTCACTGAAGGCACAAACCTTCATGACAGCTCTGGCTGCTGATCTACCGGCAGCAAATAGGTCAGCATGCAACAAGGGGAACCGGGTTCCTGAAGGAGATATCGGTACCTGGAACCATCCGGAGGGAAGTGGCCATTCACCTTAGACACCCTTGGGCACCACTTCCCGTCCATTCTCAACAGCACCACAAGGCCATACAGAAACATTTGTTTTTCCCTCTTCTATACCACTGTCCGCGTTACACAATAGCAGCCAGGCTAGTGGCATCTTCCAGCACCTCCGGGTCTCCCACGAAACTGAGGGCCAGCACACCTGAAGAACCATTTGGTTAGCGGCATTCAGAAAGGTGGTGCACAGTGCTTGGAAGCAGCACCCACGGGGCTGGGTGTGGGCCATGCAGGCTCAGCCTGGAGAACCATTGCCTATGGCGCTTTGGTTTGGCTTGCAGATTGAGCCACAGCATTTGAAATGAAAGCAGCTCAACAGGAGGAGCTTTAATTAAGTGCTACACCTGGCAACATGTTTAAATGCTTAAGGCAACTGTATCTTGATCTACCATTGGAAGAGTAGGACCAGCTGCAAGTCACAGGCATGGCATCCTTGGGTCTGCTACAATTAAAAAATATAGCAGAATTTCAAAGGGAAGCCCACAAATGCAATCTCTCAAATACTTCACTATCTAGAGAGCGTTGTTCTGTTACAGCAAAAGCCTTAAACACCTCAACGTGGATTAGGCTTGATGATAGAAAAAGCAAATTGTTTCAGTTCTTTAGCTTCTCGATACATTTAGTACAAGCAACACTTTGCAGTTCCAGGAAAACCAACATCATAATTACTTCCCTGCCTTTTGATTGTTATTTTAGAAGGCGGGAGAAGCACTTCGAGTGTTCTTTGTACTTCAGATCTGGGGAAAAAAAAAAAAGAAAGAAAGAAAGAAAAAGAAAGAAAAAGCTTCAGCAGTCTCATTCTGTCCAAGTTCTGGTAATACGCCTTTTCTACGTCAAGGCAGAACTTTGAGTGCTGACTCAAGGCTCAGCGTTTTCTGACAGAGACTTGGCAGCAAAACAACACACAGACGTTAACGATGTGCAGAACGGTGCACCTGAAACCACTTGGGGAAGGAGGAACCAGAAGCTAACAATGCCTCCCCTGGTCTAGAAAGCCCGAGCAATTGGCACATTCATTAAGGACAACACGCCCAACCCTGCCATACAATACAACACCCCCGAAGGGCTGGCTGTCTTTGCATTGGATAAAAATCATTTTGCAGACAGCGCAGTGAACGTAAACACTTGACCACACGCTAACACCCTCATCTAGTAACAGAATACACCGTAACAGGTTCTCAAACAACGTGCAAACAACACCGGCAGCCTCAGAAGTAAGAATACGAGCTCCCATCTGGACAGTGCCATCTGGAGCACTGGGAATCATCTCCAATTTTCTCACCACGTTAACACTAATAAATCCCACAGCACTTTCCAAGCAAGAAAAGCACCATTCCTGCTTGCATGGGGGTAGATCAACAGCAGGCTCTTTCTCTGGGAGAAGCGCTTCAGTTTTGTTTGGCCTTTTTTTTTTTTTTTTTTTTTTTGAGAAAAAAAAAAGTTTAAACCATCTGCCATTAATTTGAAATAAGAGCCCAGAACGCTGTAATAAAATTCCCTGAAAGGGACTCGGGGAGATGAAGTTTTCCATTTGACCTTCAAAAGCCCCTGATGTTACCAGAGCAGAGGGCTGGGCCTGCCCTGACAGGGGCAGCAGAGGGCGAAGCTCAGCGCTTCCACAGCCTCCTGCCCGGTCCCACCGAGGGGTGGGTACCACTCAACGCTGTTACCTCCCCTGCTGCACACCCTGAGATGGGGGGAAACAGCAAAAGACAACCAAACTGAAACTGCTCGTGAACACCACGTGTCTGAGAAAGATGAAATCAAAACCAGCCACTCAGCACGCTCACTCTGCAAAGCAAAGCATGAGAGCACAGCTCCTTAGCCAGTGGATTCAGCTTCATAAACCAACAGGAAAAGCGTGGCTCGGCCCAACCTTACAAAGCATTGGTGCATGAAGCAGGCAGCCACTCACACAGCATGCCCTTAGGTACAGAGCCTGTGCAAAAGGACCCTCCATTTTAAGGGAGACACCTCACAAACACGGGGACATCTGCCTTGGCTGTTAGCCCCAGGTTAGAGGCCTCACAGCAAAGCAAATGCCTTAAATTAACCAGTCACATTCCGAAGCTGAATAAAATGAGGTGATGCTTTGAGAAGAAATTCTAAACAAAAAGGGCACCAGAAAATATCAGAGGTCAGGAAAATGCTGAGGAAAATGCCAAAGACGTTGCAGACAGCTCTTTGAACAGGGAAGAGGGACAATCTACAGTGCAAGAGCTCGACATGGGTGAGTAAATAATTGGATAACTTGCAGTTAAATGAAATGTACTCCTAGTTCAATTTGTAATTGTGGCAACTTACCACGTGCCCAAAACGCACTATAATGCATTAAGCAATCTTCAAGCAGTTTTAAAGAGAACTGGATCATGAATCTGCAATTATCACGAAGCACATAGCATTGGTTTGTGCCAAACTGAAATAATTAACTTACAGTGCTGATGGCTTATTTTGCAGACACAAAGAATACCCACTTTATTCAATTTAACAGCGATTTTGCAGTTAGCTAATGAAGGAAAAAACAGCAACAAGTTCAAGTATATTATTCTTTCCCAATGAGGTAAGAACCTGGTTGCAAGAAGCTGATGCCATCATTAACTATGATTTAAATTTGGGGGTAACCTAGCACTACCTATAAAGAACACATGCTAGTACAACTCTTTGTGCAGCTAATGAAGCAAACCAAACTGGAAAACTGATTGAAGCTGGAGTTTCTCAACAGGAAGAAACATGGATGCGTTGAATTCAAGAATATTCTTTTCGGTCAGGGAGAGGAGTAATAAAAGAGCAAATACAAGTAAATGCAACTGCTTGGCTTTGGACAGCGAGATCAGCACAGAGTGATGATGAAATGACAGCCTGAAATCCATTTGTTTTGGTATCACAAAGGACAATGACCAGAAACCTCTGCATAACTCACTATCTACAGAAGATAATTCATTTATTTGATCAGTTAAAGTTACTAACATTTGATAACGTCTTTTTGCATATGTACCAAGCACATTCAGCATAACTTTACACAGCTTGTAACTTCAAAGTGTTGCACGTCGTTATTGTCAAAATGCAATTTGACACAAATCAAGGGGGGGAGGGGGGAAAAAAGGAAACAAATACCAGTCAGCATTTCTACCATCGTAACATAAAAAAACAGAAATCTATGTAACTGTAACAAACTGTATAGTAGTTTAAACGTGAGTACAGTGCATTTTTTACAGATTGTCAGAAGGAAGAAGCAAATATTTGTAAAAGCCGTACCGAGCTGCAAAATAACATTTTGAAGGTTACAAACTGCTGGGAATCAACCTTTCAACATAAATCTTTACACGTCTACCACTTACGATAACCGACTCTTCAATCTATATTGACTCAGATCAGCAATGTTATATAAACTCAATATCCACGCTTGAAATAGCAAAGAAACTGCAAAGTTTCAGACAGTAAAAAACAAACTGTGAAATATTTTAAGACTCTGAATTAAAAAGTACTTCATACTGAAGGAAAAAGACAGGAAAATGCATGCTGCTTTAGAATTCTTGGTTAGCCTGCGTATTTCTCAGGCAGCTGGGTAAAAAAGCAATATTTGGGTCTTCTACACACCAGGTGTATTAATATTCCGATTAGAGGCCCCAAAGAATTAAGCCATGAACTCTGCAGACTTGCACGTACAACTAATTCAGGGAAATTCGTCAAAGGGGCAGGCAAGAGAAGCAAGCTAAGCTCTGAACCCACCATTAACTGGAGCAAGGGAACCCCACACTACCATCATTTTTCCCCCTACAGCCACAGTTACTGAATTGTGCCCAAATCTGCTAAGAAAAAATATTGAGAAGACAAAGCAGTTACACTTAAAAAGGTAAATTAGCATTACTTTAACCATCCCAATTAAATGTTTTACAATGACTTCTCCATTCACGAGGTAAACAGCTTTTGAAACTACATGAGAACAAATGGTTTTAGTCATGATTATGATTCATTAATCTCTATCAAAAAGAACATCAAGTGTAGATTAAAAGTTCCTTTATTTGCTCCTCAGGATACTGTACAAAGGTTTCCAGGAATACTCCTTCTTAAGGAATTGTAACCATCTCACGTAGGACTGTGACAGTAGCATATGACATGATTATTCTAGTAAAAACTCTAAATTTAAGAGGAGTTCTAAAACATAGCTGGCCATCGACCTGTGAAGAGGCAAAGCTTAAGGCCAAGAAACAGCCATGGCAGTCACAACCCAAATACAAGAATTCATGTAGACAAAAGCAAGGGATGAAAGGAATAACAACTGTAGGAAGAATGGAAAAAGGCAACATTCCTTCCTTCCAATTTCCCTGCCCCTCACTTTTGCCAACCTGAGGGCATTCTCCCAGCAGCAGATAAGACCCATTTTAGAATTCAATCAGAAACTAAGTCTTTTGATTAAAAAGTATACAACTTAGAATCTTGATTAAAATATTACACTTTAAAGGCAGAGAACTATGCAAGTATTTTTCCGGCCACTGCCCAAAGAGTGAGCCATCCCATCTCTTGTTACAGTATAGCCCCATATTAAGACCCGAAATTAAAGCAAAGTCTGACACTGTCAACACACCAGGTATTTTCCAATACATCTGCAGAGACCACTTGGCACTGTGACCAGCAGCCATACCCAGGCAGTATGGCTGCTATCTGTGTGACTTCAACAAGTACCCAGAGCACATGAATTTCACAGCCCAATAAAGCTGGCCCTTCCTGACTGGAAAAAAAAATATATTATACTTCACCAAAAAATTAAAGAGAATCAAAGCCTGGCATTTGTCTGGTATTGTGATTACAGAGTGGCAGTGGGGTCATATTAATCAATCTATCCCCAAAAGAACAACTTACAGTTAAATACATCATGAACTGAGAGCTTAACATATAAAAAGTTCAGAAATATCATACTGCTTCAAAAGAGTCACAGCCTATCATTATAAAGGAAGAATATAAAACTATTTTATTGACCACTGTTCACCAGTATTTACAATAAAGTAAACAATATACAGTCTGATAACATTCAAATTACTACAAAGTTAATTTTCACCCGGTCTTCTTGGGATCACGTGATCCCAAATACTAAAAAGAATGAATCTACAGGTGTAAAGGGCTAGGTTTGGGTAAAGAAGATACATGCACATCAATAGTATAGAAGACTACAAAACATCTGTGAGTTTGTTTAGACATTCATTAAGATTCAATAATAACCATGGAAGTTTATGAATGTTTTATAAAAGCTTTTACCTAATATGGAGGAAGTAGTAGTATCAAATGCTCTCCTGTGGTAAATGAAACAAGTTGCAGAAAGCTTTTATTTACTTGCTGTTGATGCAAAACACACTACTTCAAAAAAATATCAAATTTGAATTTTGTTAGAATGTACGCTTCTCACATTGCTAATAAATCAAATTTCAGGTTTTAATATTCATATATATAAAAAAAAGCAATGCAAACAATTATTGTGCTTCATCTTCTGGACATGAATGCCAAGTTAGTCGTTCTTCATAAAAAGCAATTACGATCTGAGGACACTTCACGTTAGCTTCTTTGGCCAGCACCAGATCTGCCTCGTCAGAGTCTTTCCTGATGTAGAAGGAAGGGAGATTAAAATAAAAGAAGTTGCATAATTATTCATTCACTTAATTAACTTACATTCATATCAGGGTTCTTTAAATTATTTTAACGTCAAATGAGTTTCAGGAAGCACGTGTTTTCATATAAACTTAGCAGCTCTTGACGTAACATTCTGAAAAATATCAGCTAGAAATCAGTATTCAGTATACCTTTCACTTCAGCTACAAAGAATTTATTTGCTAATAGTAAGATTTCACAGCTGACATCCTCCTTCCCTTCTCAAATTTCTCTTTCTGTTTTAGAGGAAAATGCTGTTCAAAAGAAATCACTCCTACAGCGAACAATTGCAGCATATAATGAAGTTGAATTTTGCTAATTTTACTTCTAAAGCATAACTAGAACTTCAAAGTGAGACTTGCAGAACTTAGTAGCATCAGTCTTCAGAGGTAGTATTTGCATCCAAATTTTATTAGAAGTTTATGCAAGCAACTTGTTGTGTCTCATACTGCAATTTCTGATCTTGTCTCGAGGTAACGAAAAAATATTCCATCTAACATGCTTCAGGCTCCTTTTTAAAAGTGTATGCTGATTTTACATGTCAGCTCTGTGACTACATATTTGTATCTATCTTTGCTGACTGCAATCACTTATGAAAAAAACTAATCAACTACAAACTAAAAAGAAAATGCTCCTTTCTTATGCTTTCCTTTGTGTTTTGTTCCGCCAGTTATCACTACAGAAATTCAAGTAGTCAGAATCCACATTTTCCAACTCCTCTCAGTTCCACATATTAAAGAGAATTTGAAGTCAGAAGGCAGACAGACAACCTTTCCAAAGTGCTGATCTTCAAGAGTCTAAGCACACTGCACGACAAACCAATTCTCTGGAGACTGCTCAGTTTGACACTACTAAAGAAACCAAGCCTTTCTAAAAGGTTGTTGGAAACTGTAATTCTTATCCCAGCACCAGAAAAAAAATATGACTCCACACAACTGTTAACTCAACTCCTTATATTCTCATTACTGGATAAAGAAAAAAAAAACTATCCTACTTCTTTACTGCAGAGACAAGATGTCTTCTGCTAACGCTGTAGCTAATAGAACCGTTTTCTTCCTTTCCTCCCAGCAACACTAACTCTTCCCAGCACTTTTCCCTGTTACAGGCCCACGATAACAAACTTCTCCTTCATATTGTTTGCTCTTCACAACTTCAGCCTCCTCTTCTACATGCTTCCAACTCTCTACCCACCTGCTTGCACACAAAACAGCAGACACTAAGTTTGGTTAAACGGCTGGCTGCCTAGCAGCTAGAATCTGCTTATGTAACACGTGTAAAACCAGAGTTCTACCTGAAATTTCCCTAGCAAGAACACTACTCAGATACATCTTTTCCATAAAAATGCCAGTTTTTATACACTTCATCTGAATATTTACCTTTCTAAACTCCACTTCTATGAAATCCAAGAGTATCTAAGTCATCTTAGTTTTGGAAGAAAGGGAGACTAAGTACTAACTAATTGCACAAGTTTTGTTTTTGCAAGAACACAGGGTTAATAAGCAGGCCACCATCTCCTTTCCGTTTGCTGAAATGAAGTTGTCTCATTAGCTAAGTGCAACTGCCAGCCCTCCCTCAATGTGAATCAGAACCGTGGATGTAAGACTTACCATTTCATGAGGAACATAAGCTCTCCGCTGCTATCCGTAGCCCCGATTATCCTCTCAGGATCAAGACCCCTTGCAAACCCTCTCGGTTTATCAACCTATTGAGTAAGTTAAAAGATCATTATCTGTCACTATCTAACTACCCTTTTATTTTGGCATTAGAGCTAGATATACACATTAATGTGTGTGTGTGTATCAGAACAACAAAATATAGCATTACATAATTATAAGAGCTATCGTTACATATAAAAATTGTCTGAAGATGATATAAATTTTTATATTTTCATGACTGATCTTCAGACCAGGTCATTCAGATGCACAGTAACAATGAAGGAATTTTACATCAATGGTTCTAGCAACTATTTCTGAAAACTCAATAGATGAATCAAGTGGTCTCAAATCCTTATAGCAGATAAACAAGCGTGGCGACTGAAACCAACCAAACAGGCAAAACAAAAAATGCACTCCTGGCAGCAGGCAAAACGTGTTCTTTTCAGCAAAACAACAGACTCGGGCACTTAGGTTGGCTTAAGCCAACTATGAAACTGCACCCATAGGGCAGACCTCAGCTCTTCTCGGCTCACTGAAATCACATCGGTGGTACAAAATATGACTGCTTACTGTACTATTGCCTCTAGTTTCACGATACCCTTGTGAGACAGTGACCACTGTCGTACCAGGTGAAGCCATATAATTAACTTCATGAAGAAACTAACATATTATTTGTAGTATTTACCAATATTGCTTCTAGTGCGTTCCAACATAGCCTAGTACTTGACAACACACATCCAGCAGCTGTCTTCAGTAAACCACTGACAACCAGCTTTGATTTATATCGTTACAGTTTGAAAGCTTAGAGAGAAAAATGTGAACTAGCAAACATATTATAATACATGAATTATTTTGCTCTTACTAACACTAAGCTTATCAGATTAATTGCTCATTCAAATTGGAGGAGAAACCCAAACATTCATGAAATGTCAGGTTTTCTTCAGTCATCCTTTCTACACCCTCTCTACCACCACATCCAGTCCTAATCTAAGCAAGTGCTTGGTCTTCCCATTTTGCTATCTTCCCACTCACCTATTTAAAAATCATAGTTCATACAAAAGCCAGAAGAGAACTTCTGCTTGTTCCATTCACGACCATTTTGCTCTATACAAACTGACCACTTCACATTGTTCATTATTAACTCTCAGTCAGTCTTTCTTTTGATTATTCAGCAAGAATCACAGAACAACATCAGGGCTTCTGGTCACATAAAGGAACAATCAATCATCTTTCACCCACCATTTTGGCGGTTTCATTAACTGCTACAATTCATTACACTTTCCAAACCACAGTTCCAGATACTGTGCGATTCTTAAGTTTTAAAACCACCGTTGTTCTCCAAGTCACAACAGAATTTTTGGGGTAGAGGGTTGGAGAGGTAGAAAGAAACAAAGGAGAAACAAAGTTTAGCACATGAACATATACTTACAGAATCACGTTTTTTCTTTGATTTACTATCATCAGATTCGCTATCTGACAGTGATTTTCTTTTCGCACCATCTGTTTTTTCTTTACCAGCTTTCTGAGAGTTCAGAAAAGCTTCAATTAGCTCTGGACAATCTAAGTTTTCTTCAGGTTCCCACGTGTTGTCAGCACTGAAACATACACACATTTATGTAAAACTAGGAAAAGAAGAGAAGCGTACAACTAGCTACATGGCTCACCCTAAGCAAGTCATTCTTTTCCTCAGTATGTAAGATATCTTTCTTAAACTAAGGATGCTTCTCTAGCCATCTGCCATAGCCTTCATGTACTGCATCTCATGACTGAAAAAAGTAAGCTCTGCTACGCTGAAGAACACTGATGAGTTGTTCTTAAACTTGAGATACAGAATAAGCAGCTCTTTTAACTCCTATGACCTTGGTGGAAGCTAGAACATGCAACCTCATCCTACCCATACATTTAAACTGACTCCCTGGCTCCTCTAAAGGCTGACCATGCAAACAAGCTGTTTGGTAAGGGCATAAACTAAGACTTCAGGAGAACAGAACGTACACAACACACGCTGCAAAAGACGTAAATACATATACATCTAAGCTTCTATGTACCAGAAATGCTCTCAAAAGTCATAACTGAGCACTGAACTGTATCTCCCTCCTTCAGTTGTGGAGCTTTTGGAGCTGGTCCAGAGGAGGGACACGAAAATGATCAAAGGGCTGGAGCACCTCCCCTATGAAGACACACTGAGGGAGCTGGGCTTGTTCAGCCTGGAGAAGAGAAGGCACAGGAAAGACCTGATAGCAGCCTTCCAATACTTAAAGGGAGCTCAGACGGAGGAGGGAAAACAACTTTTTACAGGGGTAGAAAGTGATAGGACAAGGGGGAACAGTTTTAATCTAAGAGGGGAGATTTAGATTAGATGTCGGGAAAACTTTTCACGGAGAGAGCGGTGAAGCACTGGCACAGGCTGCCCAGAGAAGCTGTGGGTGCCCCATCCCTGGAGGGGCTCAAGGCCAGACTGGATGGGACCCTGGGCAGCAGCCCTGCCCACGGCAGGAGGTTGGAACTGAGTGGGCCCAGAAGTCTCTTTCAACCCAAACCATGCTAAGAGTCTGTAACTACAGGAAAAAAAAAGGCTCCATATCCAGAGCTGGGTATTGCAATTGTTCTAGTGAGTATGTATTTTGTTAAGTAACATTTTACATTGTCCATGAACGTTCCCTCCAACAACTAAGCACCTCATCAGAAGTCCTCAGCCACTAATACTACCACAGCACTACTGCACAAACAGGATGCCTACCAATTATTTTCAGTTACCAAAACTTTAAGGTGCTAGAACGCAGAAAGTTGCAATGCAACAGCTTTGGGAGATACGTATATGTAACTACTAATGTTAAAATGCTAGGTTTTAACATTCAATGCATCCCCTCTTCTCAGCTGATGGAAGCACAGTTGTGCTTACAAAAGGCCTGGGATAGAAACTGAAAAACACCTTTTCAGTATATCTAATGAAGGCAACTATGCCACAGAATTCCTTTTGTAAATTTATCTATTTCAAAAGCAACTCAAAAAAAAAAAACAAACCACCAAAAAAACAAAACACAAATTCACTGTTTCAGAGTTGCCTATGGTTTAAGGCCCTGCAAACTTTATTTCTCAGAAATTACATTCATTCCTCCGCATGTGAAAGTATACCTATTTTATGACAACTGTCGGTCTAGCATACCTTGATTGATATTGACACAAGCTAAATGAAAGAGCAGTGGTAAAAGAACAATCACTGAGGGCTTTGTACAAGTCTTGGAACGTGGCCAATCACAAACCCTAAACTACCTATCTTCTATTTCATTGTCATTCTTGACTGCCCCACTTCAATAGACATTTATGCTGTCCTTCCCTTTCAGCTCTTTAAAACGTATCCCCACCATCCAATCCCCCATCCACACAGTTATTTCAAATAAATGGTTAATATTTAGCATTGTACCAGAAAAAATAATGGTAATGCCTTACTCTGTAAATCCTTTCCACTTCAAGTAGTATTCCACCTTTCCATTCACAACACGTCTGTCCAGGACTTTCTCCACAACAAATTCTTCAGGCTCTGCCTCTTCAACTTTTTTACCTTTGCCATTTTGTTTCTTTCCCATTTTGTGCTACAAAAGAAATTCAGAATGCCATTATTCATTCTTTTGCTTTACATCGTTACTTCACTGGCCAAATCCAACTTTGCTCAGTAAACAGCAAGGAATCACGTACTTATTCACACTAGAGCCAGAAGCTCGGACTTGTTTCATGTTAGTGCATGAGGCTGGGTAACCTGACCGAGACATGGTAATGTTTTGGGTTGGTTTTTTTTTTCAGCCACTTAACGAGATACCCAACGAGTAACACCAGTTTTTATAAAGGTGAAATATCTTTGTCCATACACTCAGTGCTTCCACTCCCCTTATAAATTTAATTCTCAGAGTGCTACATGCTCAAAATTTTATCAAGCTTCTATAAGTTAACTCCGTGCCTGCGAAAAGGCAGAGGGCAAGAAACAGCATGAGGCAGAAGTAAAGAAAAGTAATAAGGGAAAATGCATAAAACAGAAAGGAGGTGCTACTCAAAAAAAAAAAAAAAGGTGGTTACTACCTTTTTTAAAAAAAGAAAGTGCTGATGGGAGCAAAGTTTACAATGTAGTGCTACCGTAAACAAAATATTCAATAATAATCAATAATTATTGAACAAGATGCATGCCAGGAGCAGCAAACTACTGCAGTCCCTTCTCACTATCAGCCACGCACTGATGTAACTAACATTCAAAGGGATGTCAGAAAGGTGCAAACGTTAAGACGGCTACACTTAAGGTACAACACTTTACATGTAATTACTTTTGCTAACTTAAAAAAAACTTGAGTGTTTTAAGCTTACATTCGATATACTTTAAATAATATTCTTGAAGTTCTTAAAATAAATATTACATCCACATCATCCTCAAGGCATTCCCAGTTTAATAAGGCACAATTCAATATTAATAGAAGGACACCTTTCAGAATTTCCTTGTTTGCAATCTGGAAAAGGTCAGGACGTGTCTAAAAATCTTGTTGTATCCCATTTCTGGAGCACCAGCAGACCAAAAGCAGTCTGGTTGCCATTTTGGATTGCTCCTTATAGGAAAATTGTTAAAATGGCAGCCATAAATTAATGGGAGCAGTATTAATCTCTGAGAACATACAGTCATGCAGCACCTTAAAGCGGACAAAGCTACTTCCTCACTGAAGCACTCCCTACACAACAGAAACAGGCAAGCAGAAGTCATGGAGCACCTGCGTTTACTTCATGGCACTTTTCTAGACCTCTCTAGAATAAACGTGGGTTACTTTGAGCGTACTGCAAAGCAATTTTGAAACTGATTTTTAGAGTTTGCAGAGTTTTTTCTTGATGTGGTAAAAGGAAGGAAAAGAGTATCTGTCAGACGCAAAGAAAACTCTTCTTTTTGCAAAATGAAGAAGCTGACCTGTCCTTCCAAGCCTACTCTTTGTGCTCTTCCCTTTTTTTTTTTTTGCATTAACTTTTCCTCCCCCAAACGCCCTTACTCTGGTTAGCAACCCATGAATTGAAGGTGCAAACAGCAAAGACGAGGAAAAGTTTCGAGTTTCCCCTTCAAACAGCAAGTTTCCGCATATGATCATATCTTGTGTGACATTTGTTTTGACTTGGGAATAGAGAAGAGAGATCATTTAAAACAGAGCATATAATTCCACTTTGATAATAACTACCTGCACATCCCAGGTGTATTTTGAACCCAGTACTCATTCTGAGAAGTACCGACCACACTGGCTTTTTTTTGCCTCCACAGGAAAAAAAAGAATGCAGGACTGAAGGTAAACAAACATAAACATATGAGAACGTCCAACTTGTCTATGAAGGCTGCTTATTGCAATAAATGAAAGTATTAAAAAGAGAAATGAGATGAGGAAAACAGAAAAAAAAGAAGTGAGGAGAAAAAAAGACAGACTCGCTATACCACGCTAACAACATCCTAATTACTGGTGTTGAGGCAAGTGGGCTACAAGTGGAACATCTCCATCTGTGCTCTCCACTGGACTAAAATCCTCTGGTTCAATGGAAGGCTGTTTTCTGACACTGTTCTCAGCTTCATTCATTCTCGTCACCTAAATGGTTTGGACCTCCGTATCTATAGTCCTAAAGAGTTATTTTGATATCTGCATAATCTTCCACAGAAGAAAATGAGTATCACAGGATCTGATTTTTTATCATGAAGGTCAGTAAGCAACAACGAAGTCAAGGGTGTGTTGCTTTTTGCTCTAAATATTAGATTTCGTTACATCTTCTAAATAACACTACTTTCCAAACGCTTCCTGAGCCTTTTTAACCTACTAAAATAACATTTGACAGCAGAGCCTGAAGAAATACTGAAGAATTATAACTCCTGAGATTATACAAACCAATGTAAATCTCAGCCTGGAGGTGAATGTAGCAGCTGACCCAGAACAAAGGCCAGAAACGTCCACCAGCTCCCTGAAGCTCCCTTCTTTAGGGTTTTAAACCTTAACGTGGGCATCTAACCACTGGATGCTCATCTGTGGCTTGCTTCCCATCCTGCATTCAGAAGTCACATGCGACAGACAGAGATGGTTTTTCAATGGGTAATCACTCTTTCTTTGAGGGGCAATATTCGAACAGAGACTTGACATGGCGATGGAGTGTTTCACGATACCAGACGTAACAAATTCAGAATTACAGTTCCAGAGCTACGCTACCCCCAATATATCTAAGTTTTGCATTCGAATATGCAATGAAGCAGAATTAGTTACGGTTCCCATGGGAACCATAACTGATTTTCCTGACCTGTGCAGCAAAATTCTGAACATCATATCAAAAATACTGCATTTGCAGACTCTTTCCCCTCCCTGAGGCGCTCCCTCCCTAGGCTGGTAACTGCTTCTCTTCCTCCAATAAGGGAAAAGTGGACAATCAATTACTAACAGAAAGTAATGACATTCATCTTGATGAAATATTTAGAACGGTTTGCCATCGTATAATGTCAAACAAGCACTGCACTTCGAAGCCAGGAGTTAATAAGAGTTTTTAATGTACCTCAATCTGGGTCAATTAGCAACCATTTTAGCAATTTAAGAACGGGCCTTTTGAGTGCATTGTAAGTCCGTTGTTCTGCTATCCAAACGTCCAATTGTATCTATGCATCCTGCTTCAACCTCAGATGCACCTCATGCTATATTTCTTCAGTTCTTCCACACACACACATATATGTGTATATATATATAAGTAGTTGAATGGCAATTAAAATAACTTTTCCAGCAACCAACTGCCTTTAGAAGTTCATATTTTTCATATTTTAACGTCAAGTAAAGCTTTACAGGGACTTGAGAACCACGAATGCAACATTAAAATAGTCCAGGAGGGGTTGACATCTGATAATCTCTGCTCCTATGCAATTCAAAGAAACTGTTATTTGGTAAAAAATAATTTCAAAGGGCATCTTAACTACACCACATCATTTCCCAGTAACGTTATTTTTCTTCTGTAAGGACCGCCTTTTCTCAATTTGTTCTTTTTTTTTTTCTGAATAGACTAGGAGAAATTAAATGAATACATGAATTTACTTATTTTTACATAAATGATGAATTACATGGTATCCTGAAAGGAGGCTAAAAAAATCCTTAGTGTTTTCTACAACAGGACAGACGAAATAGCGCGCAGTCCTTTTTTTTATTCCCCAACAAGTCTCTGTAGAAATGGCAGATTTGTTAAAGCCAAAGAGAATGTCCTTTCTAGTAGCCTTACTTTCTGGATCTGAAATTTTGGTCAGAAAAATGCTGGGGAGGGGAGATGTGGATGTATCTTTTAAATGGAGATGCCAAGTTATAAGTTTGAAGAAAAATATGTTGATTAAATCCTTACATACTTTAGGTGTGCGTGAACTTACCAATGTAGTTTTATTGGAGGCCATTTTTATTGCAGACTTGCAGAGCTTTTACTAGAAAAATGCATGACAATTAAAAGGAAGTTTACGTTACTCAAAGAAAGGCATCCCAATACAACATGGTCCTTGTTCCAACCCCCATGTATTCACGGCATAGAACATTTACAGAATGGATTAAATCCAGGACAAGAAGCAGCTTACTGCTTTGTCCGGCATAACCCAGTAACACACCTTTACCTAACCAGGATAAATAGTAACAAAGTGGTAGATGGGGTTGAAAAAAGGTTTTCCCAAGGCCTTCTAAGGCATAGAGACATTTGTAGGGAAAAGGGGGAGGACCATCAGGGATGCTTATTTCCTTAAACCCAACAGAACAGGAGCTCAGATTCCAGCAGTTAACTAAAATATAGCTTTAGACATATTAACTGTGGATCTGGTGGAGAGCAGCTACACATCTGCAGTGTAACAGTGCACCCACCGCTTTAAAAACTGCGACTATTTCTCTTAATGCATAACGCTGCCCTCCGATTCTCAAGTTTGCACGAATTAAGGCCCTGCACCGACGTGGGCTCGGCTAAGCTGCACACGCTACGTTTACCCTAGGCAAGCGACGTCCAACACCATCCATCCCCTTCACCACCGCACCTCTCACACCGACCACCTCCGTAAGCACGTATCGTCCCTGCCCCTTTCCAACTACAAAACTTCGGATCGCACGCAGGCCCGGGCACGGCACGCAGACGGCCCTGCAGGGCCCGAGGGCTCAGCCCCTCGCCCAGCGCCCCGCTAGGGGAGGCCCCGGCAGCCCCACGCCGGGCGGCGGGGAGGGCCGGGCGGGAGCTTCCTCGCGTCCCCGTCAGAAAGGAAGGAGAAAGGGGAAAGAAACCACAACAACACTCCCGAGATAACGCCCCCCCCCCACCCCAGGGAACGGAGCCCCGCGGGCCGCCGGGAGGGAGGAAGGGAAGAGGGAGAGGAGGAAGGGGGGGGCAGCGCCTCGCCATGCCCGCGCCCCCCCGCCCCGCCACGTTTCCCCGCCGCGGAGGCCGCCCCGGGCGCTGGCAGGCGGCTTTGTCTGCCCGGCCCCGCCGCCCGCCCGCCCTCTCTCCCTTCTCCCTCCTCCCTTCCTTCCCGCGGGGCCCTCCCGCCATGCCCACTCCTCCCGCGGCCGCCGCGCTAAGGGGCGTGGGGGGTCGGCTGCACCCCGCGCTCCGTCCCCGCGTCGGCGGGGAGCCAACGGGGGAGCGGGGGGTGCTGCCGAGGCGAGGAAAGAAGGGGAGAAAGAAGGATACAGACTTCACTGCCGCTCGGCCGCGCCGCTCCCCCGTCTCCTCCCGGCTCTCGCCCTGCGCGCTCTGAGCGGCGGCGGCAGCGGCGGCA